>NC_048598.1:55068048-55210548 GCF_003668045.3 Cricetulus griseus
GGGCTAGGAAGAGCCCACCTGGAAGGGCTGAGCAGGAGAGCCCATCTTCTGATGGGTTTGGCACCTAGTCCCTCTGGTCCCAAAGATTCACGATCCCGCCACTTGCTGCCAAAGGCTAAGACTGATATTAGCAGCCTACGGCTGGCAGAATCCTTCAAAGACTTTGTTTCCATCTTTCTGGTGACCTTGGATTTTCTTTTTAATCTAAAAAATCTGCATGAACTTTGCAAGAAGAGGCTGGTGGTTAAGAGCACTTACTGCTCTTGCAGAGGACCTGAGTTCAACTCCCAGCACCCACATCAGGTGGTTCACAACCACCTATAACCCATTCAAGGGATCTGATGTCCTCTTCTAGCCACTGTGGGCACCTGGATGCATGTGGTACACATAAACTCATGCAGGCACACACATATATACAATAAAATAAATTATAAATACATAATATACACATATAAAGTAATATTTTATTTTGTAAGAACACCTAGTGTTCTTGGCCTCAGGTTGCCTTCTTGGAGGACAAGCAATACAAGGTTAGGGAAGGTGACCTTTGGGTGCTGCCTCTTGGACCTAAATACTTGGGAGGGAAAAGACACCCTGTACCGGGGCTCATTGACTGAGACTGCATTTCCAGGAAAGGAAAGAACTCCTGTGGAAGAACTCTCCCTTTGCAACACAAACACTCTTGGGCTAAAAAGGGAGTTGAGCTAGGATGCACACAAGGACAGACAGAATGAACCAAAGATCTTCCGAGCCCTTTTGCTTTCTTGCACAGTCTGAGGAAGCCACAGGCCATGCACATCCTCTCCCACCCATGGTTCTGGAGGCCCGACCCTCTCTCCCTGTCCAAGCCTACGCACCTGCCCAGGCCATGAGCTGCACCATGATGCTGGCTTTGGCAGATGTCAGCTCCATGCACACCAGCTTCACAGGTCTCACTCTGCCCTTATCCCACTGGCCTGCTGCACCCAGCCCAGAGTGTTGAAATGGGTGTCTGAGGGAGGAGAGAAATGGCTGTGGGTGGCAAATGGAGAGCTAGGATGCCCAGTGGCTTGGGTTGAGAAAACATTACACATTGATCTTTCACAATTCTTGTTTTTCTGGAATGATCAAGGGGTGAAAAGTGGATTCCACTATTGCCAAAGAGGGGGCAGAGAGAAGAAATGGGAGGGGTACACAGACCTCCTGCTTGCCAAGTATGACTCTGTTTTGTGTGGGTTGACCGACACCCTGTGCAGCCCCAAACCTCATGCCGCCCAGGAGAAGACAAGGGACTCACAGGCTAAGGCATCTGTGCTCTAGAGCAGGTCTCCTGGTCTTCCACTGTCTTCTCTTGAGCTTATGTTCCTCCATCTGTAAGAAGCTATTTCACAGTGTTTTTTTTTTTTTAAACACTCTACATGATGCTAATTTGTTTTACCCACGATTGAGGGAATATCCACAATGATAAATAGCAGTTAAGAATTCATCAATAGTCAAGACCTGTACCGTGCTAACTCCCTGCAGCTTCTGTAACTAACTGGGACTCTTAAAACAGCAGGGACTTATTCTCTCCTGGCTCTGGAGGGAGGGGTGGATGAGTGTGTGGTGGGGCTGTGACTTCTCCGGAGACTCTAGAGGACTTTCATCTTCTAGCTCTGGAGACTTGAATTATCCCTTGGCCTGTGGCAGCCCATCGCCGATCTGCCTGCCTCCATCGCTCGTGGTCCTTCCCTGCATCTCGGTGTGTTTCCCTTGCTGCCTTTAAGGACACTGATCCAGTGTGGCCCCATCTCAGGTTCCTTTACTTCTTTGCCTCTACAAAGACCTTTACTGCAAGCAAGGTCACAGCCTGAGGTTCTGGTAGGGAATTCTTTTTTTCTTTTCTTTTTTTTTTTTTTAGAATTTTTATGAAATATCTCCTTCAGCAGTTTCATATATGTGTATAATGCGTCCTGGTTACTCTTATTCCTCTCTCTCTCTCTTGCATCTATTTTATTATTTTTTTCCGAGAATTTCACACATTGTATTTTGACTGTACTCATCCCTCCCAACTCATCTCAAGTCCACCTCTGACCTAATAATTTTGTGTCTTCTCCTCTTTCCCTTTCTCCTCTTTTCTATCAAGTCCATTTGCGCTGCCCATATACTCTTAGATGTGTGGCTGTCCACTGTGACTTGGGCCACCTACAAGGGGCCACATCTTTAAAGAAAACCAACTCTGCCTCTCCCTGCAGTTACTAATTGCCCATAGCTCCTCCCCTAGGGGTGGGACTTTGTGCCCACCTCCCCTCTCTGAGCCTTTGGAAAAGGGAGTGTGATATAGAGATCCCATTTAGCCCACAGTTACCCATTCTCTACATCTTGCCAGTTACCGGTATCTGTGTTAATCACCAACTACTGAAGAAAGAAACTTCTATCAAGAGGGGAGGCATAAATCTATGGGTATAATTATAAATTAATTTAATACTGTTTTAGTTTGGGTTTTTATTGCTGTGAAGAGACACCATGACCACAGCAACTCTTATAAAGATAATATTTCCTTGAGGTGGCTCACTCACAGTTTCAGAGGTTCAATCCATTATCACCATGACGGGGAGCATGGCAGCGTGCAGGCAGATGCGGTGCTGGAGAAATAGCTGAGAGTCCTACATCTTGCAGGCAACAGGAAGTAGACTGAAACACTGGGTGATATCCTAAGCATAGGAAATCTTAAAGCCTGCCCACACAGTGACATACTTCTTCCAACAAGACCATACCTGGCTGGAGAAATGGCTCAGTGGTTAAGAGGCCTGGCTGCTCTTCCAAAGGACCAGGGTTCAATCCCTAGCACCCACATGGCAGATCACAACTGTCTAAATCCAAGATCTGACACCCTCACACAGGTGTATATGCAGGCAAAATACCAATGCAAATAAAATAAAAATAATTTAAAAAAAACAAGGCCATACCTGCCCCCCAAAAGCCACACCTCCAAATAGTGCCACTCCCTATGAGATTATGGGAGCCGATTACATCCAAACTACCATAAGCACTATGTCCATTTAGTAGGGTTCTCCTCTAGGACTTCTGACCAAGAACCTGAGGCTCTTGGTCAACAACTGTGAAACAGGCTTAACTCCAAGTTAGTTACTCTAATGATATGTCTCTTGCCCGAGTAGGCATGTCTTTCCAAGCCAGTAGTTACTGTAGGCCTGAGTTACAGTGGGGTATTACTGATGACTACTTTTTTCTCCAGTAGCATACATAGCACCTCCCAACACTGTGAGTGAGAGCTCTCCAGTAGGGATGGAGCTTCTGGGTAGTGTGATAGCAGCTTGATTTGTCTACGTCCTATGACTCAGGTGTGTGGTGTCTTCAGCAATGGGGCCTTGCCATCAAGTTTCAGAGTAACCAAGAGCATCTGGCAGCTGCCTGTAATGTTTGGAGGTCTCTGGGACCTCACTGCCGACATCTCTGAAAGAGGTCATCCATTCCTGGGACTGTGATTTTTATTTTTGTTTGCCTGTGGTGTCTAGTAGGGGCTTTGTCATCTTGTTGTAGGGTGGTTCGATTCAAATTGCATGTGGAAGCTTCTACAATAATAATGACAGTACTTCTATGGTGATAAAGTCATTTTCATATGACTTTTTCAAAAGGTCTTTAGTGTTAGTTTTCCTTCCCTGTATTCTCTCCTCCACTCTGCTCTCCCATCTCCTCCCCAATTTAACCCTTCCCTTTCTGCTATCTCCCTTTAATGCTTTATGTCAATGTGTTCTAGCTCTCCTTTCTTGAAACCCTGCCCCCACCTTAGCCTTTTAATGATTTCCTGACGTCTATGGGTACCCAGAATGAAACCCGCATATATGAAGATGTTTTCACAAACAAGAGAAAACATGTACTGTTTGTCTTTCTGGGTCTGGGGTGCCTCCCTCAGAATGACTGTTTTTTAGCTACACCCATTTACCTGAGAACTTTATAATTTCATTTTTCTTTTCTTTCTTTCTTTTTTTTTTTTTTTTTTGGTTTTTTTGAGACAGAGTTTCTCTGTGTAGCTTTGGACCCTATCCTGGCACTCACTCTGGAGACCAGGCTGGCCTCAAAATCACAGAGATGCACCTGCCTCTGCCTCC
The DNA here is from genome assembly GCF_003668045.3 of Cricetulus griseus. Classification (NCBI taxonomy): domain Eukaryota; kingdom Metazoa; phylum Chordata; class Mammalia; order Rodentia; family Cricetidae; genus Cricetulus; species Cricetulus griseus. The sequence goes on from NC_048598.1 coordinate 55,072,137, forward strand.
AGAGTGCTGGAATTAAAGGCGTGTGCCACCAATGCCCGGCTCATTTTTCTTAACATTTGAGTAATAGTCCATTGTATAAATGTACCACATTTTCATGATCCATTCATCAGTGACAGATATCTAAGTTGTTTCTGTTTCTTGGCTACTGTGAGCATAGCCGCAGTGAACATGAATGGGCGGGTATGTCTATAATGGAATGTAGAATCCTTTGTGTATGTGCCCAACAGTGGTATATCTGGATCATGTGGTAACTCTATTTCTAGCTTTTTGAGGAAACTCTGCACTGTTTTCCATAGTAATTGCACCAGTTTGTACTCCTACCAGTGGTGAATAAGTGTTCCCCTTTCCCCATATCCACGCCACCATTTGACATCCATTTTTTTGTTTTTTGTTTTATAATCTTAGCCATTTTGACTGGAGTAAGAACAAATCTCAAAGTAGTTTTAATTTGTATATCCCTGATGGCAAAGGATGTTGAGAATTAAAAAAAAATTTCTGAGTCATTTGTATTTCAACTTCTGAGAACTCTCTACTTTAAAAAAAAAATGTTTTTTTTTTTTTTTTTCAAGACAGGGTTTCTCTGTTTAGCCCTAGCTGTCCTGGAACTTACTATGTAGACCAGGCTGGCTTCAAACTCATAGAGATCCGACTGCCTCTGCCTCCCCAGTGCTGGGAATAAAGGTGTGCGCTATCTTAAATTGGTTTGTTTTCTTGATGTTTAGTTTTTTTTTTTAATTATTTGTGTAGTCTAGAAACTAACCCTTGGATGTATAACTGGTAAAGATTTTTTTTCACATTTTTGTAGGCTACTTCTTCACTCAAATGCTAGTGTCCTTTGCTATACAAAAGGTTTTTATTTTCTGAGATCCCATTTATTAATTGTTGGCCATAATGCCTACACTACCAGGATCCTGCTCAAAAAGCCCTTTCCTGTACCAATGAGTTGGTGAGCAGAAAAAAAAAAGATGGATTCTGTTTTCTAATCCAATTTGTTAGTGTCTTTTTGTAGAGGAATTGAGACCATTGTTGAAAGATGTGTATCAATCCCTGTAAGTTTGTTGCTTTTGTGTTTTCTCAGATTTCTCAATCTGAAGAGAATTATAAACACACTCAAGAGGTCACAGGGAACAAGTAAACAAGGCCAAGACAAGCAATCAAAAGACACCCGGGCTCCCCATCTCTCTTCCAGCCATGACATCCCCCACCTCCATACAATCCCCTTTCCTCATTCATGTCTCTTTGTCTTGTTTTGTGACACACTTAGTTTAACGAGGGCCATCTGTCTCACCGCTGGCTTGAAACTGTCCACTGGAACCTGGTAAGCTCACCTGTAGATATACAGCTGAAGATAATGACTGCTCTTTGAAACGATTACCTAAATTTGTTTCAGTATAATAAAAACTCAGGAGTTGGAAATTAAGATAAAGACCTGATAAATGCAAGGCTGGTCCACCAGCCTGGGAAGTCCCCAGAAATCCCTTTTCCTTCCTCTCTTCCTGTTCTCTCTAGTAGACTTCCTAAATGCTCCAAGAACTCTAAGGCTAATCCTGGTCAGCCAATTGCTGACTCTGTTCTTTAATATTTTTTAAAATATTTATTTATTTATTTATTTATTTATTTATTTATGTATAGAGTGTTGTGCCTGCACACCAGGAGAGGGACCAGTTCTTATTATAGATGGCTGTGAGTCACTATGCGGTTGCTGGGAATTGAACTCAGGACCTCTGGAAGAACAGCCAGTGCTCTTAACCTCTGAGTCATCGCTACAGCCCCCATCCTTTACTTTAAGGTGGCTTTACTGGCACAATGGATTGGCTGTATGAACAATTCTCCCACAACAGCTCTTCCCCGATAATCCACCAGTAGCCAATAAGTCAGCAGCCTTGTAAGCCCCTCCCCTTCCTGTTTGATGACAAGCTCAGTTTTGTGTTGGCCCAGTGGAGGCAACTACTGTTGCTGCTGCAGATACCATGGTGCATGGCTGTGCCCTGGCCAGAAGACAGTATTCCACAGCCTTGTCCCTGCCTTCCAGCAACTCCCCAACACTCCTCTTGTAATGCTCCCTGAGCTTTAGAGGAGCTGGAGTGAGTATTTTGTTTAGGGATGGTGTTCACTCTTCCCTTACTCTCAGCATCTGGAGCAGCCATGAGTCTCTGTGTTGACATGTGTTCGTTGGCAAGAGAAGCTTCTCTGATTAAGTCTGGGATTAGTTTTTTGGTTTCATTTTGTTTTGTTTTATTTCAAGACACAGGATTTCTCTATGTAGCCCTGACTGTCCTGGAACTCTCTCTGTAGCTGGCCTTGAACTCAGAGATCTACTTGCCTCTGCCTCTTGAGTGCTTGGATTAAAGGCATGCATGAACCACCACTGCCTGGCTCTGAGATTAGTTTTTATCTATGGGCACAAGGGTAAATAATCAGAAAACAGTTTGGAGCTATGTCAACTCAGCCTCACAATGGCACTAAATTGTCCCCTGGGGTCCAAGACTTTCTCAGCAATGGGTTTTTAACTGGAGTTATTGTATCAGTAGCTCAGATCTAAACAAAGAGCCATTTAGGGAGTTCACCAAGGGCCTTGGTGGGTGCAGACTACCAATGCTATGTGGAGTGCTTGTGTGTGCATGGACTCCAGGGTCCCCAGGGACACTATAATATCTACAGGACTTAGTGTTTGGTTTAATATGAGTAGTCTGATGGCCAAGAGGTGAAGTTTGATCACAAATGCCATTGCCACCTGTGCTGACCAGTTTTTATGTCAACATGACACAAGATAGTCATTTCAGAAGAGGGAACCTCATTTGAGAAAATGTCTCTAGCAGACTGGCCTGTGGTACTTTTTCTTGGTTGATGACTGATGTGGGGGTGCCCAGCCCACTGTGTGCCATGCCTGATCTGGATGCTATAAGGAAAGCAGGCTGAGCAAACCAGAAGGAGCAAGCCAGTGAGCAGCACCCTCCATGCTCTGCACCAGCTTCCACCTCCAGGTTCCTGACCTATTTGAGTTCCTTCCCTGACTTCCTTTTGTAATGGATTGTGATATGGAAGTGTAAGCTGAGATAAGCCCTTTCCTCCTCAAGTTGCTTTTGGTCGTGCTTTTTCATCGAAGCAATAGAAACACTGATTAAGCACCTCTAGTGAGTGAGTCCTTTAGTTCCCCTGAGCTCTGTTGTCTTTGCTCATCAAGATAATTCTTCAGGAGAGCCGGTCCTAGAAGAATAAGGAAACTCTGAACCAGGAGTCATGGAAACCAAACCCAAGCTCTGCTACCTTCATGGCAGAGGCAGGATGGAGTCGATCCGCTGGCTGCTGGCTGCAGCAGGAGTGGAGTTTGAAGTACAATTTCTTGAGACAAGAGAACAATATGAGGAGTTGCAAAAGGGTTACAACATGCTAATGGATCTCCATGAAATGGAAAACCAACCCTGACCACCCTTTCCCCAAATCCTTTGCAAGGATGTTGTTTTTCTGAAATTTCTCCTTCTCTTTGATTCTACCTCACTCCACGCCAAGAACAGTCTGTGGCTCACAGTATGGGTACTTATGAATACACGTGCTCCATAGCCCTTTCTACCAGCATTCCATCAGGCAGTGTTCCCAAACAGTCCCTGACAGTGTTCCAGCTCTCCCTTAATCTATGATGTTGCTCTTGCACTGGGGATGCCCTCCTGGGCTCCACAGTTTTGAGCAGGAGACAATATGAGACATAAGAGAAGCCTGAACAAAGTCAGAAGGTTCACTGTTGTTAGCTTAGCTGTTCTGAGACTGTGTGAGTTTGGTAGATTTACACTCACTTCCCTTGGCCTCTGAGATGCTTTTGGTAATAGAAAAGAATTAAACTAAATAGTGTCAAAGATAAAAAAGAAGATAATTCTTCAGAGGAGTGCTGTGAAGGCATGGCATGGAAGCTGGTATTCTTGTTGTTTTGCTTTTTTGGAGACAGGGTCTCACTTTGTAGCCAAGGCTAGCCTGGAACTCCCATCTCGGGATACTCCCATCTCAGCCTCTTGAGGGCTGGGCTTGCAACCACTCCTGTCCACTCTCTGAGGTCATCAGAGATCTGTCACTTCTGAGATAAACCCTCTCTAAGGTCCCTCAGACGTTGACCTTGGTACCTATGTGATGGGGGAAGTCCTTCTGTGGTTGATAAACAAAGCACTGTTGGCCAATAGGAAAACAAGATCGGTGGGGCTAGGAGTCAAGGAGGATTCTGGAAAATGTAGTAAAGGCAGCAGTCGCCATGTGACCTCCAGGAAGAGAGGACGCATATGGCCGGCATCCTCTATAAGATAAGTCTTTATAAAATATATAGATTAATAGTTATAGTTGATACTTAGGACAGAGCTAGCAAATGAGAAATCCTAGTCATTGGCCAGCAGCCAATTGTAATTAATATAAGAATCTGTGTGTTATTTGGGGGCCCTAACATGGTGTCGGAACTCAGGTGGGTGATGGAAAGAATTATTCTTACACCTATGTGGTGCTCTGTGTTTCTACTTTCCTGAAAAAGGCACAGCTTTTGTTTCAGTGTTGTGCTGCCTCCACTTGGACTCCTGGGATTGGCAGAAGTGCCTGGACTCTGCAGTTGGGGGTGGGTGGGGTGAGCTGACGGAGGAAGGCAGGACAGGGAGGAGAGCTTCTCACTGAAGTTTTCTTTCCTCTCTCCTCCGTGGCAGACTGTCTGGCAGCTTCATGTCACCAAGAGGACCTGATAATGGTGTCTGGCTGCAGACTGCTCAATTGTCCCAGTGTCCCGGGGCTTCTGCATGCACAGCAGCCACCATTAGCGTCCCAAGCCACCTTGGTTAGTGCAGCTGCTCTTCTCTTTTTAATTGTTGTTTTCTTCTCCTTTTTGTCCCAGATCACTTCTTCATAGGAAAGTGGATAAAACCTAGTTTAGAGAGCAAACAGGCTCCTCTAAGTGGCTCTGCAAGAATCTACAGCAGTTCGGGAGCTCCAAATCATGTCTCCTCAATATTAAGATTAATGTCTCCCTCTTAGGACTCCTAAGGCACCCGGTAGCACCCCACTAGAGAAGGCCTGGTCTCCAGACAAGTGCCTCGAAAAACGCAAACATGTCCCCTGGTTCCTCAAACTCACACTGGCCACTCGAAGCGACTCGTATCTGTAATCCCAACACTCTGAAGCCTGGGGCAGGGAGTTCACACAAGTTTAAGGCTGGCCTCGGCTACATAATGAGTTCCAGGCTAACTTGGCCTATATGGTGAGACCCTGTCTTAGATAAAATAAAACAAGCAACAACCTCACATGGAACTTCATTTGCATTAAAACAAGGAATAGAACCGATCAAAGGCTATCACTGTTACTGCTCAGAACTAGAATTTTGGTTGTTACACAAGTATTACATATATGTATGCATGTTTACACACACACACACACACACACACACACACACACACACACACCAGGAAGCAGCCGATCTTCCCAGCAAGGACAGAAACTTCATGAACAATTCTGCATTGCACTGGCTGAAAAGTAGGCAGGCTGGATGCTTCTGGGGAAGTCTGGATAGGAGACAGGAGAGTGATACCGCTACTCAGGTGACTGTACAGCTGTGTGTGTGTGTGTGTGTGTGTGTGTGTGTGTGTGTGTGTGTGTGTGTGTGTAGGCATGACTCTAAAATGATCTGATGGCCAGACCTGATTGTAACAGACATCAGGGAAAAACAAGTCCCTGATGGAGGCTGAGTGCAGGAGGCAGCAGGTAAAGGGGTGGAGGAAGATTCCCCGGGGATAAACCAGAACACCACCTAAGTAAAGGGTCTCAGTTTCCAAACCAGGTCCCCTTCTGCAAAAGAGAGATCTTTGTCACCTCTGACACACTCTTCACAGCTCCAGCTCCCATGCCTTTGCTTCCCTCTTAGCCCTTACATCTCACAGAGAGCTCCCTCCGGCGCCTTGTTCCTCCCCAGTCAGTTACCTCACACAACCTCCCCAACTTCTACTTCACTGCTTTCGTTTAGAACAGCAAAGAAAACTCCAGTGTTTAGACAGAAGAATGGGGCGTCCCGGTGGAGTCCCCAAGAAATTACTTTGGGGCTTTAAACCCTCTGGGTCTCGCATTCCTCTCCCAGGACAAATAAAAACGCATCTAGTGTGGAGCAAATGGAACCTTCAAGACCAGTCCTGGATCCCCACTGCAGAGCAGCCCCCTTTCTGGTTAGCATCCCTCCTAGCTGGCAGAGCTGGTTAGTTGCAATCTCCTCTCGCTGTTCCCTCCTGTGTAAAATGAAGGCAATCCTGTCTTTTTGGTCATGCTATAGACCAATGGACCAGGTGTGAAAGGGCTTTGTGCTTGGCCAGGACCCAGCCAGGTCTCTTTGAGAGGCTGCAGTTGTGGTGTCTGGTGTCACACTGTCCCCCACCTGCTTCACTGCAGATTCTCATCTCCACAGTTGGGTTGTCCACACCCAGGGCTGGGCTTGTCCTCCTACTCTGTATGCAGTCCTCAGGGATCAGCTCTCAATGGTTGTCCCTTGCATTTTTCTTCCACACTGTAGTTCTTCCCCCACAGTAGTAAAAGGCATCACCAAACACCCAGTCACCAGTCACCTACAAATGTCCTCTTTCTCCACCCTCAGTGACCAGATGTTACCAGCTGTCCTCCCTCCTGTCCATCACGTGGGTCAGTGGCGGGCACCCAGCACACCAACAGAACTCTTAGCTACTTTCCCTCCTCCTTTTCTGCCCTCAGAGCAGTTGGCCAGTTCTTTGAGAAACTTTGATCAGACCCTGCCTGGTTTAGCTTCTTGCCAAGAACCCCTGGGTGGTCTTCTGTTAGACTTAGAAGAAGATCAACTCCTTGGCCTCATCTGTGAAAAGTTCCAAATATGCTCTTCAAGGAGGCCTTCAGAACCACCACGCCACTGCCTGGAGTGTCCTTCCCTGCCATCTTCATACACTTCTCCCTATTCAGGCTTTCCTTGGCCATTCATTCATTCATTCATTCATTCATTCATTCATCCATCCTTCCATTCACTGCTTCCTACCACCAGAATATAAGCTTTCTCTTATTTACTCAATCCCTAGTGCCTAGAGTATTTTTCAATGGGTGTTTAATTCATATTTGTTGAATGAATGGATGACTGTGATCCACTGTGATGTAAGAAGAATATGTGTTTGAACCATGCCCCCAGTTTCCAGCACAGAGCTCCTTATCCTTTGACATTGCCAAAGAGACACAGTCTGAGGTATAGTTTTTTTTTTCTGATATTTGGTCATTGTCCTTGATTTCTGACACAGAGTTCCTAGTCACTGGGGATTTCCAGGTAACAGGAATGTTGCTTGCTTTAATAAAGCATTCCTTAGTAGGCTCTTGTGTGGTGTGATCACCAGAAAACAATCCTGACTGGAAGCTTGCAATGTTCAAGTCAATGCTTCATTTCTGCACAGGAAATTCTAATATCTATTAAGAAGATGCAATGAGGGATGGCAAGAAGGTTCAGCAGGTAAGGGCTTGCAGCCAAGAATGACCTGAGCTCGATCTATGAAACTCACACAGTGGAAGGAGAGACAGCCAAATCCTCCAAGTTGTCCTCAAACCTCACATGAGCACCGTGGCATGCGTGCCCTCCCCCCCAAGTGTAAAAAATAAATAAGCAGAAATGATGCCTCAATATATTGTTATGGAGGAAAAGCTGTTTCCACTGGGCATACAGATTGAACAGTTCTCCTCCTGCCCCTGAGTTCCTGAGATATATAATGCATATAAGTCTACCAGGACAGAGCAAATACAGCTGAAATGCGGCTAAAATGCATGGGCGATCTCGGCAAGTGTTTGGAGTATGGAAGTGGAATGAACAGGTGTGTGTGGCTTAGCAAATCTAAAAAGGCTGAGTCCTCGGGTTACAAGGAGAGGTCACAGGCAGCAGGAGCACGGATGCCACAGCACCTGGAAAGTACCGGAGTCAGCAGAACTTTGAAAGGGCATGTGAGTGAGCTGTCAGATTCCGAGATCTCCACCCACATTAAATAGGAGCATGGAGCAGATACCAAAGACTTGAGAGCTGCTGGCCTATCACAGGGTGGAGGGTCCTGTGACAGATGCTGGGCCAAAGGTGGAGTCAGGGGACAAGGAAACTAAAGGGACATTTGCACACCATCCCATATGCTCAGGCCCAACACCCTGCTTTCCATTGTGCCCACAAAAACCCAGGGAGAGGCTTGAAAATATTCATTTTAGCCCAAGAGAAGAGTTACCAAAGCTTCAGGCTACTGAAATTCAAATGACATTTGTGAGACCCAAATGGAATAGTCTTTTCCTGCCACCCCAGTGGGGGACCTCACTCAATCTTCCAGATTCCAACGGCTTTGGTTGCCTATGGAAGGAAAGCCAGATCACCAGTTATGTGAGCAAAAAAACCCCAGAGAATAAACATACAGAAAGAAACAGCTAGGAGAAACCAGAATGGCAACTGTCAGTGATTCTGACTTTCTGATCTCAAACTATTATGCTCTTCTATGGGGAGGGGGGTTCTTGCAAGCATCAGTGAAATGATCTGCAAAGAGGCAAGAAGAAAAACTCAGTTCAGCTGGACTTAGTAGCCAGGCTGGGTCAAACTTCTGGAGTCTGATGCCAGGTGTTTAGTGTAAGCCTATTTAAACACAGTACAATTTGGGAGAAGTTTCCTGGTATAATACAATCCCCTGTGCACAAAGGAGGCATAATTACATCGAAACTCAACTCAAAGTACATGTCATTTCTACCAAGAAGATGGGTTCTAGAGATAGGGTACCTGTACTAGCTTAAGCGCCTAGGGAAAGATCTGGCATTGCCTCCATCACACAGATAACACAGAGTAGAATGAAGTTTCTGTCCTGCCCAGTCCAGCAGCCATTTAGTCCCAAATAATCACACAGAGGCTTATATTAATTATAAACTGGCTGATAGCTCAGGCTTCTTATTGGCTAGCTCTCTCTTAATTATTAACCCATTTCTATTAATCTGTGTATCTCCATGTAGTCTTGGCTTACCTGGATCTCTTGCTTCCTGGCAGCTACATGGTATCTCCCTGACTCTGCCTATTACCTCTCTCTATCCTTGTTTGGATTTCCTGCCTGGCTAAATTCTGCCTGTCCATTGGCCAAAATAGCTTTATTCATCAACCAATAATTGAAACATATATTTACAGCATACAGCGTGCATCCACCATCAGCTTAGAGGTCATTTGGGCTATTAGCCTAACATTGCTGTTTTCCCTGGTGATCTGCGGGCACAAGAACCTTTGTGCTCCCAACATTTCTCACTAACAATGACTATGTTGCTTCATTATTTAAACTTACTTTATACTGTCAGACATGGTGCTGCATAACCTTAATCCCAGCCTCCTGCATTTGGAAGGCAGGAGCAGGCAGATCTCTGTGAGTTCAAGACCAGTCTGGTCTACATAGCAAGTCTAGGCCAGCCAGGGCTACATAGTAAGACCCTGTCTCAAAACAAAACAAAATACCAAAAACCAAAATACCTTTATTCTAATCAGTTGGCATAAAATTTGGGTCAAGCAAGATAAATAAATTTTAAAATTCTGCTATACAACTTTGTAATTATAGTTAGCTATTGTGTATTACACATGTACTAAGAAGACCAATCTCATATTAAGTATTTTAATCCAAAAAATAAAAGCAATATTGTGCCTAATTGTCAAACACTTTCTAAGCAAGAGTGAGGCTTATATGTTTGAATATTTGAAACCCAGTTGGTGGTACTCTCTGCCTCCTGCTTGCTGTTTGAGATGTGAGTTCTTAACGGTTCCTGCCACCAACAGGACTTTTTCCACCATTATGGACTCTAATACCTGGAATGATAAGCCCTATTAAGTGCTTTCTTTTATAAGTTGCCTTGGTAATGGTGTTTTATTATAGCAATAGAAAAGTTACTAATAGAGTTTGGTACCAGGAAGTAGAGTATTTCTGTGACAGACCCAACCATGCAATTTTGTTGAGGAATGTGTAAGACTTTGGGCTAAAAAAAAAGTAGCTGGATGCCATTAACATAGCTTAAGGGGCCATCCTAGTAGGAGCTTGGAAGACAGTAATGCTGAGAGCAACGTGGACTGAGGGCCCAGTTCAAGAGGCTTCATAGGGGACAATATTAACAACTGGGCTAGAGAATGCTATTGTGATATTTTGGCAAAGAATGTGGCTATCTTCTGCCCTTGCCCTAAGAATTTTCCTGAGGCTAATTTAAAAGTAATAGACTGATTTCTTTGGCAGAGGAGATCTCAAGACAGACTAATGTCGACTCTGCTGCACAGTTATTAGTCATCACTCTTATGAAGGTCTACAGTGAAAAAGGCCATGTAGGGCAAAAAGAAATACACAATGTACAGTTTGAGAAGAAAAACAGCACAAGGGAATTTAATGTTGGTCCCAAGGTGTGGTGGTTTGAATGAGAATAACCCCCATAGACTTGTATATATGAATGCTTGATTCCCTAGTTGGTAGACTATTTTGGGAAGGATTGGGAGGTGTGGCCTTGTTGGAGGAGGTGTGTCCCTAGGGGTGGACTTGTAGGTTTCAAAAGCCCAGCCAGACCCAGTTTCTCTCTCTCTCTGCTTCTAACTTGTAGACCAGGATGTAAGTTCTTAGATTCTGCATCAGGACCATGCCTTCCTGCTGGCTGCCATACTTCCCACAACGATAATCATGGATTAGCCATCTGAAACTGTAGGTAAGCCCCTGATTAAATGCTTTCTTTTATAGGTTGCCTTGGTCGTGGTGTCTCTTCATAGCAACAGAACAGTAATTAACACACAAGACTTCTGCTAAAAAGAGGTAAGAATTAAGAAGAGGCCTGACTTGAGTTGGAATAAAGCGGTATGCCCTTGGGATAAGACCCCACCCAGCAAAAGGCCCAAAGAATTTCCTGCTCCTAAAAAGTAACAAAACTTTTCTGCAAGTGTGACTCAAGGGGACAGCCAAGCTTAGCATCTGCATCCATTGATTCTGACTGTAGAATCATGAAGGATACATGAGTAAATGGTTGTAGAATCTTTCTCTGAGGTTAAGAAATACCACTGAGACTAGGCAATGTGTGGCAGGGTAAGGCCTTCATGAAGGCCCTGAAAGGGTGAGAGTTCATGGGATGCCATTGTGTGAAGTTGTGAAAGTGGCATCTGTATTGTGTTGGAGACCCCAAGATGTTAGAGGTAACAGAGCGGTGAGATATCTGCCAAGGAAAGCTATACACACTGAGTGGGGCCAGCCCCAAAGAGAGATGTAGCCTTCAGGCAACAGAGCTGCAAGGGTAGGACGACTGAAGCTCTTTAACATGGGGCATGGAATTACCGGATTTAGAGTTGACTGTGTTTTAGTCTTGCTTTGGTTCAGTATTTACTCACCATGCCCCGACTCCTCCCTTTTGTGGTGGTAATGTATATTCTGTGCCATTGTGTGTAATTTGCTTTTAATTTTACAGAGGGCTATAGTTAAGAGATTGCCTGGGTCCCAGACAAAACTTTTAGACTTTGGGCTTTGAAATGATGTTAGGACTGGAAGACTCGGGGGATCTTGGAAGCTGGACTACTGCATTTTGCATTATGATATGACTGTGAACCTATGAGGGCCAGGGAGTGGAGTGTGGCAGTCTGAATGAGAATGGCCTCTCGGGCTCATATATTTGAATACTTGATCTCCAGTAGGGAGAACTGTTTGGGAAGGTTTAGGACGTATGGTCTTATTGGAAGTATGTCACTGGGAGCAGGCTTTGAGGTTTCAAAAAACTGGGGATATCCCTGGTGTGGCCTCTGCCTCCTGCCTGTGGTTTTGAAAGACCCACAGAGGCTCAGGCCCCCAGGATCTCGGCCCAGGACCTCGACAACCCCAATCACCAAGTGGAGGCGAAAGCTTGATGCAAACAGCATGAGGCTTTATTGTAGTTGTTTAACGAGCTAACCCCATGTTAGCTTGGGCCTTTCATCCATCCACCATGGCATATGGCTAGGAAAGTCGCTGTGAAGCGACGGCATAGAGATCTTATAGGGCAGCGTAAGGGGAGTGTCTAGGGGTAAGCACAGCCTCAGGATTGGTGTGCCTCCAGGCTTGGAGGGTTTGCCCTGTGTTGATTGGTCAACTGGTTGTTATGGCCCATAGGCCCTCCCAGGGTGGTTGCTATGCTCTGTGCGTCATTGCTGTGCACTTGTCCATAAAGCACAGCCAGAGCCGTAAAGCATAGTACCACCAGCTAACTTCTGATTGGTTCCTTGCCACGAGGCAGTCATCTGACCTCCTAGTGACCAAGGTAAGGTCAGGCAAGTGCGTGTTAGCGTGTCATGCTGAAATGGGGAGCTGGTCCCTTCAGTTTGAGATGTGAGCTCTCATCTGTTCCTGCCACCATGCTTTCAAGACACCATTATGGCCATCCAGAACCAGAAACCCCATTAAACGCTTCTTTCTATAATTTGCCCTGGTTTTATCATAGCAATAGAAAAGTAACTAGCATACAGGTACCTGCTTGGAGACTGTGTTAGCCCACTCCAACAGAATGCCAGGGATAAACCAACTCATTTGGGCTCCTGGTTTTGGAGGTTTCGGTCAGTTGGCCCTTGCGGTTTAGAATCTGTGGTGAGGTCATACACAGTGGTTAAGTGCATGGTAAGGTCAGTTCATGACTAGGAAACAAAACAGAGATAAACAGGGAACTGAAATCCCCCCAGGGCAGCCTGGACCCTACAGATGGGTTCTCTCTTGCCTCTGTGGAGGCAGGAAGTGAGAGGGGTGCACTAAGAAAAACCCTTGCTGAACACTTTCACTTCGGGTTCCTCAGATTCCTCTCAGGAGTGGCACAGGGGTTTCTACTTTTGTACCTGCCACCCACATCTGTCTCCTGACTCACTCTAAGCACCAAGCTTCCTCTCCAGGGCTCCCGGAGAGCAGCATGGGATGTCCTGCCACAGGCTCTACTGGGCACAGCATTACACCATATGCAGTGCTCAGCAGCCTTGTTGAGGGGTCTTTCTTCTAATACCAGAAAAATTTGAGTTTTTGTTAAAAAAAAATAGCACTGCCAAAAGTTCATCGTTTGATTCACCTCTTAAAGAAAAATAGCTCATTTATTTACTAATTTATCTGCAGTTTTTAATTTAGTTTTAGTTATTGATTTTTGAGACATAGCTCTGACTGGTCTGGAACTTGTTTGTGGTAATCCTCCTACATTTGACATTTGCTTCTCTAGTGCTGGGACCACAGATGTGTGCTACCATGCCTGGTTCAATTCTGTGGTTTTTTAATAAAAGCTGACAGGAATACTTGAGTGGGATAGTGACAAACTGTTGGAGATTGGGTGTAGACTACCTTGACAGTTAAAACTGCTGGGGGTGGACGCATTCTTCATACATTTTACCTCAGAAATACCAGCAGCTCTTACATTAAAAGCTGGAAAAGAGTTCATCCCACTATCTGCTGTCCATGGGAGTGGAGACGGGTGGGGATGAGGAGGGGGAGAGGAAGGGGGCCGAGGGGAGGAGAGAGAGCACCTTCAGCACAAAAGTGTGTCCTTCAAGGGACATTACTTTACAAGAGCCTTATCTTGTCTGGGGAAGCACTAACCGATGCTACCTTCCCGTCTGATGAAAGAAAACACAAAAACTAAGAAATTCTTTGGCTAGTCATAGCTCAGAGACTCGAGGCCATGAAAAACTTAAGTTTCACCATGAGCTTATAGTCAACAAATGATTCTCCCTCGGAACACGGAATTCCAACAGAGAGAGCTCTAAGAATTAGGCTTTATTTACGAAGGGGTCCATGCCAGGGGAGGTTGCTTGGTGCCTGGAATCCCAGCACGAGGGAGGCTGGGCAGGAAAATAAGGAGACCACGCTGTCTGAAAACAAAAGCCAAAACACAACTAGAAAAGGAAGTGTAAGGAAACTCTAACACAGTTATAGATCCAGCAAATATTAAATGGTCAAGTTAATATAAAGTCTCACAGTAAAATTTCTTTTCAGATTCTTTTATTTGAAAACAGGATGTCTGGCTTTCAACAATAATGGATTACAAGGCATACTAAAAGACATGAAAACAAAAACAACACCACAGTTTAAAAAGGAGCAGTTATGGATTGTAGGTTAGCGGTCTTATTCTATCATAATTATTTGAGATTTTAATATTAATAGTATAACTAATTAGTGCTTATATATTATTCCTAGTAATTCCTAGGTAATGCTTTAACTTCACTTAGCCCTTCTCCTAACCAATGTATTTAATTTTCTCTACATTTCAAATCTTAAAATGTCTTTTGTTTTATCTATGCAATATTAATTTAGATTTTTAAATTTTATTTTATTATTTTTCTGTTTATAAGTGCTTTGCCTGAATGTATGTATGCATGCCAGTTGTGTGAGGTACCCTCAGAGGCCAAAAAAGAGCATGGGATCCTCTGGCACTGGAGCCACCATGTGGGTACTGGGAATCGAACCCGGGTCCTCTGGGAGAGCAGCCAGTGATCTTAACTGTTGAGCCATCTTTCTAGCCTCTGGCCTATAAATTCTGATTTTTATTGCTTTAAAATCTTTTTTTTTTTCGAGAGAGGGTTTCTCTGTGTAGCTTTGGAGCCTGTCCTGGCACTCGCTCTGGAGACCAGGCTGGCCTCGAACTCACAGAGATCCGCCTGCCTCTGCCTCCCAAGTGCTGGGATTAAAGGTGTGCGCCACCAACGCCCGGCTGCTTTAAAATCTTTATCTCTAGCTTTCCATCTAGGGTTATTTTCCTTCTGTCTGGAGAATATCTGTTAATACTTTCTTTTGTATAAGTAGGCTGGTAAAATAATTTCATTTTCTCTTCATATGAAAATGTCCTACTTTGTGTTCTTAAAGCATGTCTTTGCTGAGAATAGAATTACTTTCTCTTGGAACACTAATTACAGCGTCTCACTGCTCTGGTGGCTGTGTTCCTGTCAAGGAATTGACTGTTCGCCTGTATCTTGTTCCTTTTAATGATTTCAAGACTTTTTCTTTGTATCTATTTTACTCTGCTATACATAACAAGGCATTTCATTTCGTTTTGTTTCATTGCTGAGAATTGAACCCAGAGCCTCACACCTGCCAGGCAAGTCCTCTGCCCCTGAACTGCACCCGTGTTTCAAACACTTTTAGCGATTTCTTGTTCATCCTTCCCTCATATATTCTTTTTTTTTGTTTCTCAAGCCTTTTCCTTTTAGTGTCTAGTTAAATATATGCTAAAACTGCTCACTCCTCGCTTCCTGCAGTCTTCATGCTTCTGGTACCCCATTTACTCTTTTCCATTCTTTCCTTCTCTGTGCTTCATCTGAGAATTTCTTCTCTGATCTATCTTCCAGATGCCTAACTCTCTCTTTAACTTCACCTAATCTGCTAAATTTTTTCCCAGAGTTCCTAAACCCACTTCTTTTTCCCTTTTTTCAGTTTCATATTTGGGTCTTTTTTTAAGTTGGCTTTGTTTGCTTACAGACTTTTTAGTTTCTAGAAAAATTCTCTACCTGTGTTCTTTTTCGTGAATACAGTACTACAGTTATTTCAAAGATGTGGTTTCTATAACTGCAGTGTGTAAAGCCTGTTTGATTCTGTGGTTATTTTTGTGGTGTCTCCTGATTGACATTCCTGTGCTTTTGTTTCCTCCTTCCTCCAGGCTCAACTTTGTATCTATATTTGTTATCTTTCCTTTGCTGAAGTAAACTTGCATATAGCAAAATGTAGCCATCTCTTCCCCTGCAGTCCTGAAGTGGAACCCGGAGCCTTGTGTGTGTTAGGCAAGCATTCAACAACGAGGTCGTACCCCAGCCCTTAGTATGTTCATTTGTTTGTTTGTTATTGTTGTTTTCTCCAGACAGGGTCTCATTTTGTGGCTATGGCTGTCCTGAAAATTGCAATGTAGAGCAGGCTGGCCTGGAACTCACAGAGATCCACCTGCCTTTGCCTCCCAAATTCTGGGATTAAAGGCTTACCCCTGCCTTTAATGTGTTCATCTCAAGTATACGATTAAGTGGATTTTTAATAAATGTGTACTCTGAGATAGCCCACATTACTAACGAATAATAGAATCTCCCCCTTTTTATTTTAAAATATTTATCATATATTTGTTTATGCTTGTGGGGGGAGGGGCGTTCACGCATGTGCGCGTGCACATGTATGTACGTATGTACACAAGCATGGCGTGCCCATGGATGCCAGGAGAGGACATCAGATGCCTTAGAGCTGGAGTTACAGGCAGTTGCAGCAGCCTGTTGTGGATGCTGGGAACTGAACCCAGGTCTTCTATGTTTTTAACTTCTGGGCCATCTCTCCAGCCCCTAGAAAAATTTTATCACCCCACAGTTCTGTTTTATACCCTTACTTCTCAGTTAATCTGTAGCTCAGTCCCCAGACCACTGATTCTATTTTCTCTCTATGACTGCGCTGGCTGCTTGAAGACAGAATCTTTTTGGAACCATTAAGTATGTGTCATCCGTGTCTGACTCTTTTCCATCAGCTTTTGTGATTCATCTCCCCTTCCGTGCGCTTTAGCAGGTTGTTTCTTTTAATTAAAATAAGAATTTAGTTTTAGGAATACACTTCAGCTTGTTTCTCCTCTTTCCTGCTTGTGGACATGGGTTATTTTCAGCTGTTTGGCTGCTATGAATTAAGTTTCTATGACTGTTCCTGGATGAGTTTCCTGAAACACATGTTGAAGAAGCAGACAAGTGTGAAATGAGAGACATTGGTTAGTTGCAAGTGAGTTGATCTTAAAAATCTGCTTTCTAAAGTCATTTTCTACACTTGTTCACACACTGATGACCGGTGTGTGAAGTTTCAGTCACGTAACATCATGGCCATCAGAGCCTCAGGAAGCTGCTGATTCACTGGCATGTGGGCTGTAGTAAGGTGTAGCTGTGATTTTTAATTCATCTGCTGACAAATGGTCTAGCATTATATGGGTCTAGCATCTTGTTGTAATATGAATAATAAAAACCCAGAGATTAATATTGGGGCTCAAGCTTTAAGCTGATGGTTAGAGAAACAAAGCAGCCAGCCACTAGCTCTTGCCTCTACCTCAGGCTGAAAGGGCTGTCCTGTCCTCAGCATGGCTGGAGAATAAATCTCTAAGACTGACTTTGCTTCTTCCTTTTATACCTCTCAGATTCTGGGATCAAAGGCATGTGACCCCAAGTGCTGAGATCACCTTCGTGTGAACTGCTTCTCTTTAGGACCGGATCAATTTCATGTAGCTCAGTGTGGCCTTGACCAACGAGAGATCCATCCGCCTATCCTCTGAGTCCTGGGATTAAAGGTGTGTTCCACCACTGCCTGGCTCTGTGGCTTGTGGCTGGCTTTGCTTTCTATACCCTCAGTTAAGCTTCAATAAGTCATAAATAATATCACCACATCTACTCATCCGCTTTCACCTGTCCAGTGTCCACTCGTCTGTTTTTCAACACTTTTACTGATTCGTCCCTTTATATTACTGAATTGTGAGAGTTTTTGTGGGATTTTATTTTTGTGATCTAGATAGAAGTTCACTTTCAGATGTATGTACTATGAATGTTCTCTAGTGGTCTGTGGATTTGCCTGTTGCTTTTCTTTATGTATTGAGCTGAAGAAATAATAATATCTGGGTCTAGGAAATCAGCTCAGTGGTTAAGAGCACTGGCTGCTCTTCCAGAGAACCTGAGTTTGATTCTCAGCACCCACACAGCGGCCTAGAACCACCTCTAATTGCAGCCTCTGAGGACCTGCCACTTTCTTCTGACTTCCTTGGGTACAGACACATGCAGGCAGAAACAGCCAGACACATAAAATAAATAAAGCTTTAAGAAGAAATAACAAGACTTCCTTCTTTAACATTTGAAGTGTGCAGTATTTCATAGTCTCAAGTATATTCACACTGGTGTGTAATGGGGCTCTAGAACTTTTTCAAATATATAAACTTTATTCCTCCTCCCCCACTTCTGATTTCTTTTGGTTTGGAACAAGTTTGACTTTAGTCCAGGTTGGTCTTGGAGCTCACCAAGCAGTCTATTCATCCTGGAACATGTGACAACCCGCCTGCCTCCATCTGCTGGGTGCCACCACGGCCAGCTGTCTTCTTTATGGAGCCAGACCTGTACAGGACATGGTGTGACACTGTTATACATCCATACAATGTTTAATGATCAAGTTGGGGTGGCAAACACTTCCATCTCATTTTATGTGCTATGAACTATATATAACCTTCAAGTTATTTTGAAATTTACCATAGATTGCCATAACCTATAGTTACTTAGTGTGCCACAGAAAACCAAGACTTATTCTCTGAGAATGTCTTGATGGCCCTTAACTTCTCTTTATTCCCAGTCTCCCCATTCCTAGTCTCTGGTGACTATTTTTCTTTTATATTTAACATTTCGTGTTTAGAGTAGTACATGTTTATTGTGCATATTTGTGTACACATAATTGTGCACACGGATGCTTATGTGTGTGTGCCTCTGTGGAGGTCAGAGATTGACATCAAGTTGGTCTCTCTCTCTCTCTCTCTCTCTCTCTCTCTCTCTCTCTCTCTCTCTCTCTCTCTCTCTCTCTCTCCCTCTCACCAACTGGCTAGTATGCCTAGCCAGCAAGCCCCAGACGTCCTCCTGTCTCTGTTCCCACAGCACTGGGGTTTGAGATTCATGCTGCTGAGTCTGGGATTTGAACCCCGGTACTGATGTTTGTGCAGCAGGCACTCTGTCAACTCTTACATCTTTCTATGGAATTAACTTTTTGTTCCTACAGGCAAGTAAGAACGTGCACATGTGTCTCTCTGTATCTGGCTGATTGCATGAAACACCGTAACCTCCCGCTCTATTCACATTGTTGCAAATGACAAGATTGAACTCTTCTGGCTGAGTAACATTTTGTTGGTGAGATTCTTTCCTGAAACACCAAGACTAAACTTAGATCCCTCTCAGAGTTCCTCCCAGCTTTTCATTTTATGCTTTTATGAGTGACTTGTTTATTTATCTTAGCGTTTGTTATTTTTGAGATTAAAATGTAATTACATAATAATTTCCCCCTGTTCCCTGTCCTTCCTCCAACCCCTCCCATACCTAGTCTTTGCTCTCTCTCAAATTCATGGCCTCTTGCGACTAATGTAGATACTTAAGACAGTTAATATTGTCCAAGCACACTGGTGAGCGATTATGTATTGGTTAATTAAAGTGGAAAGACCCTCCCTAAGACTGAACTACACCATTTCCTGAGCTTGGGGTCCTGACTATATGAAAAGTAGAGAGCAAACTGAGCACAGCATTCATCTCTCTACTTCCTGACTGTGGACACAATTTGACCAGTTGCCTGCAGTTCCTGCCACCATGACTTACAATGGACTGTACCCTGGAACTGTGAGCTGAAATAAACCTTTCACCCTTAAGTTGCTTTTATCAGGTGTTTTAACCAGGAAACAGGAAAAGCAGCTAAAACAATACTCAACATTGCTGGAATCCGCAGTGTTTGTCAGCCTTGACTGACTTCATGGTGTCCCCCAGGCTCCTGCTGTAGCCTGTGACAAGGTTTCTTTCCTCTTTGAGGATCATAAAAATTCCATTCCATATAGATGTCACATTTCCTTTATCTGTTCAGCTGTCGCTTCCCAGTCTTGGTTATCATCAAGGCTATGTGACATGGTGAATGGGCAATCATTGTTTGACATCTGCCTTCAGCCCTGTGTGCTGTCACCAGCAGTGTGACTGATGGATAATATGGTTCTCTTCTTGAGAAAGCTGAGTCTTTTGCATTTTGTCTCTCTGTAAACACTGCATAAGGGTTTCAACTTTTCCATTTCTGTTCTTTTAAAAATCATTTTTGAGACCTTCATTATGACAGCGCTATTTATTTCCTGCTCTTTTAACAGTGGCTACCCTGAGGACCCCTGTGAGATGGCATTACATAGTGGCTTTGATTTACATTTCTCTAGAAACATCTACTCAAATGATACTTTGGCAGGGAGGGGGGTGGCCAGGAAAATCAAATCAAAACCACCATTAGTGACCACTTCACTTCAGCAACAACAGCCATTAACAAAAAGACATAACATAACAAGCCCCTGCAAAGGAAACCCTGCACTCTATTGGTGTAAATGTAAACTGCAGCAGAGATTGTGAAAAGGATGAAAATCCCTAAAATGAAAACAGTTATCACATGATCCAAGTGAGGCCCAAACTTACAAAGAAATCTGCTCCTGTGCTTACCGCAGCTCCATTCACAGTAGTCAGCCACAAGCTGGCTTTGTGGCCGAAAACAACCCTGGGGCTATAATCCTCCTGTCTCTCACGTACTGTGGTTACATGTGTGTCCATCACTACCAGCTTTCCTTTGCCCATTTTTTAAAATTGAGTTATTTGTTGTTATTGTTGAGTTGTAGAAACTTCTTTTACGTTCTGAATTTTGACCTCTATCAGATATAATTTATGAGCATTTTCTCCTACTTGCTCCACCCAATCCAGCTACCAAATGTTGAGATTTCTCAAGCCTTCTGTGGGGATGCGCCTCTCTGGGCTTGGGCATTTAATCTAGTTGAGAATGTTAGCGGGTTTCTGCTTAGGAACGAGCAGAAACCGCTCTGGGCTGCAGTAAGATGATGCTGCAGCGCCACCTCGTGTACACACCTGGTAATCCACACTGTCCCATTGGATAAGCCCTATTTCTCAGCAGTGGATGGGACTGAAGTGAGCCCTTTGGCAGTCCTCCTCTGTATCAGCATGTTGGCCATTTGTTCGCTTTTTCCTCAGTCTGGAGGAAATGGGAGTTTGAAATTTCCTCCCAACCACTCTTCACATGGTGGAAGCTGAGTGCAATACGAGTGGGAAAAGCTACAGATTTCTATCCACTTTCAGTATGGCTCACCTCATAATGACTAGGGGGCACAAAAAGCTCTTAACTGGTTTCTAGATTTTTCTAGGGCCAGTTGGTCTGTGAATTATTACATTTATGCTCCTCTCCATAAGGGAGGAGGATCCTAGGCTTGATCCTCTATCATTTTGTTGACACTGGTTCCCTCTCTCAGGTGGGGTTTCTTGTGATGCCTTTGGCATCAGTGAAGGTGTGCTTAGTTTTGATAAGCATTTAATAGAAGGACCTTTCGATAAAATATAAGAAGAGGAGGAGGAGGATATTTTATGGTTTATGTGGTGGTTTGAGTGAGAAAGGCCCCCACTGGCTCATGTATTTGAATACTTGGTCCCCAGTTGGTAGAACTGTTTGGGAAGGATTGGGAGGTGTGGCCACTGGGACAGGCGTTGAGGTGTCAAAAGAGCCATTCTCAGTGACTCTCACTGCCTGAAGCCGGTTCCTACATTATAATGTTGCCTGAAGACACCAAGGTGTGAATTACTTCACAGGCGCTGGGTAATTTCCATTCCTTTGATCTCTGCCTATCCCGTGGCTCATTTTTGCCTGAGGAGCTGAAGCCATTCATAGGGTAATACGTCCCAGGCGGCTGGTCAGCCTTTTATATAGGGATGGTTTTCTTGGTTCAATGTCTCTGCTCAGTCTCTGCTCACTCTCTGCTCAGTCTCTGTTCAGTCTAATGCATTAAAGCTTGTCTGCAGAAGGATCCGAGTGTCCTGCGTGTATTTCTTGCTGGCGAGGAATACAGAGCGGGCGCGGGACATGTAAGCACTTGGTTATCACATCTGTCTGCCTGCTGCAATGCTCTCTGCCATGATGGTCACAGAGTCCAACCCTCAGAAATGGTCACTGTGATGGAACAGTGACAAAGACAGTTTGTGTTCCTGTCCCATCCAGGAAAACATTTAATCACGTGAGTGTGGATCTGTCTTAGGACTTTAATTATCCATTTTCCAATCCTCCCTCTGAGGCCACACTTTTATTTTTGAGGCCTAGTCTCACTAAGCTGTCCAGGCTCCTGAGTAGCTGGGTCATAGGCTCGAACTACCAGGCTAGGCCACGTGTTGTCTTGATTAGTGTGAATTCACAGAAAAATTTGAAGTGTGGTAGAAGTCTTCCAACACTGCTCTTTTTACTTTCAAAGGGTATTTCTGCCTATTCTAATCTCCTTTAGTTTCCATTTGGAGTTTTGAATCGGGTGGACAGTGTTGTGACGTGCTAAAATGTAACTGGGATTGCAATTAAATATCCATGGCATTGAGGGGAATGTAGGTGGCTAGAGTCCTTTGGTTACATTTTCTGTATAACCTCCATTTCAGAAGTTAAACAAAGGATTCTAATTTCTCAATGTAAAGAGGTTGCACACATCTTGTTTTTTTCACCACTGTTTCATGATTTTTGTTGTAAACAACAATTAAAGATTTTTTCTAGTGTTTCTGTCACATAAAAATGGTGACTACATGTGTAGGGAGGGGTAGTACAGTACAACGCCCAGGTTCAGGACTCAGAATTGCAAACCATGGATAAATGGATAAAATAAAGTACCGCTGTTTCTATGTACTGTTCCTTCATCTTGAGACATTTTTAAATCCACTTATTAATTAAAGTAGTTCTTTGGGAAGACCCTAGGATTTTCTACAAACACAATCATGACATTTATTTCTCAATCTATTTTACTTCTATTTCTCTTACTTCCTATTATATTGACTACAAATTATATGCAATATTGAATGATAGTCACAGCGAGCATCCATGCCCTCTCCCCGTGGAGTGTTACGTGTGTGTGCATGCTCATGTGTGTGTGTGTGTGTGTCTGTGTCAGCGTGTCTCTGTGTGTACATCTGTATGTGTCTCTGTGTGTAATAACTGTGTGTATGTGTCTCTGTGCATCTGTGCATCTGTGTGTATGTATGTATGTATGTATGAATTATGTATCTCTCTGTGTGTATGGCTATGTACTTGTGTGTGTCTGTCTGTGTTTCTATGTGCCCATATGTGCGTTTGTATGCGTCTATATTCGTGTGTCTGTGGGTGTCTATGTGTCTGTGTATATCTGTGTGTTTTTATGTTTCTCTCTCTCTCTCTCTCTCTCTCTCTCTCTCTCTCTCTCTGTGTGTGTGTGTGTGTGTGTGTGTGTGTGTGTGTGTGTGTGTGTTGCCTGCTTCAAACTCTCTACAATCTCCCTGAGTGCTAGCAGTATAGAAACAAGCCATTATCCAAGGCTGTCACTTCTGACTTTGATGTTAGGACCATACTGTTTTCATGAGTTCAGATGGCTGAGTTCTGGTCAGCCTGGGTTACCTGAGACCCCACTGCAAAGTAAAAATTAAGCTATTCTGACTTTTCCCTGTTGTTTTCAAGATTGTTTTAAGTTTTATCTGAAACCGTAGAAACTTAGGACATGAGACACATACCTGGGAAGGCATATCCCTCTGGTCTCCATCAGGATGCTGGAGTGCAGGACTGAGTCGTTCCAGGCCTGAGATGATAACGGGCTTGCTGCAGCTCATCCAGCTCATCGCTCATTTCGAGTAATTTGAGGACAGGATGAGAACCTTTCCCTCAGTGGGTACCAGTAGATTCTAGAAATTTCTTTGTGCTTTGAAGTCTGTCTGGTACCTTTATGAGCCGAGAGTGCATGTCTCTTGCCTGCATTGTTGCTTCTGCTCCCTGAAGAAATTTTCAAAAGCACAATTTTTATCGGTGTTCCAGGCAGCACATGACATTATAGTAGGAGCAATGCTCTCTTGGGATTCTCCGCCTCCTGAGTGGGAGCAGACACCCCCAAGTGTTTTTTCATTATGTTCAAGGCTTGCACTTGTGGATCTGTTTGTAGGAATAATTGATGCTTGGGATGATGTCGTTTTCTTAAGAAGAAAACAGTTATTTGCTTATTTGGAGCCGAGCAAGCCTAGGTGCTGGCAGTCTGGAATAACTCGAATTCACTTTCAGAAATTGAGTTTTTGATGGCTTGAACTGGGCCCACTGTGTACAGGGAGAAGAAAACGTGATCTTGGGCACAGTACATTTGTCCCAGCGAGGGGAGTTACTATCTCGGCCATTTCAGATTCTGTCTTTTATGCACTGGTCCTGTAGGGCCAAACAAACAAATGTCCTGTCTTTGAGCTTCCTTTGCATTGGTACCCATGGCCAGGGCCAAAGTGGCCCAGGTGCCAGCTCACCTGTCACCATGTCTATTTCTTCCAGATGTTGGTCCATTGTCTTATATGACGTTCTTAGTAACCCTATGCTTCCAAGCAGGTGCCAATCTTTTGTCTGGTTCCCTAGTAGAGAGTGAATCTAGATTCCCCAAACTTTACACCAGGAACTGCAATCTTTCATTTATTCTTTGTGTATACAATCTGTTTTGTTTGTTTGGATTTTGGTTTTTCAAAACAGAGTTTCACTGTGTAACAGCCCTGGCTGTCCTGGAGCTCACTCTATAGATCAGGCTGGCCCAAACGCCTGCTCCTGCCTCCCAAGTGCTGGGATTCAAGGAGTGGCCACAGTGGACAGAAATTGTGTGTGTGTGTGTGTGTGTGTGTGTGTGTGTGTGTGTGTGTGTGTGTGTGTTTGGTTTTTCGAGACAGAGTTTCTCTGTGGCTTTGGAGACTGTCCTGGAACTCACTCTGTAGACCAGGCTGGCTTTGAACTCACAGAGATCCGCCTGCCTCTGCCCCCTGAGTGTTGGGATTAAAGGTGTGCGCCACCAATGCCTGGTCGTGGGCGGTATTTTTATGCTGTCCATTTTGCAATTGTTGCTCTCTGGTCTCCTAGTAGGATTTAGTAACATCCAACCCTTTCAGTTAAAAATCCACGCTCTAGCCGGGCTTTGGTGGTGCATGCCTTTCATCCCAGAACTCAGGAGGCAGAGGCAGGTGGATCTCTGTGAGTTCGAGGCCAACCTGGTCTACAGAGCAAGTTCCAGGACAGGCTCCAAAGCTACACAGAGAAACCCTGTCTCGAAAAACCAAAAACAAACCACACTAAACCAAACCAAACCAAACCAAAAATCCACCCTCTACAGCTGCGCTTCCGGAACAGCTGGCACAATGTCAAATCTTGTCAGCAGAGGGCGCTAGAGGGCCGAGTATGAAAAGGCTTTCCTTACCGTGGGCTCCTAAGTATCCCAGTGAGAGTTTGGTCTCAGCAAGCTCTGAGGGCACTTCCCCAGGTATCTTTCATAGCTGTCCTGTGGGTCTCCCACTCGGTTTCCCAGTGGTAAATCGTAATACACACGCGTGAGTGGCACCCTGGCCAAGGTAAAGGGTGACTCCCCCTGTTTCCCAGGAGGCAGTGCCGGGAGGAGACAGCTTCCTAGAGCGATGATGCCCAGGTGTCATGACCCCAGGTTCAGCAATATCTTCCAAAAGCAATTTCCTGGGGAACTGTTGGCCGCCTAGCCGAGTCTGTGTGCTAGTAGCCCCACTGTCTTAGCTACTGGGTGTGGACTAGTTATGTCCAGGGACAACCCAGAGACGTCTGCCATCAGTGGTGGGCTACTTTGCCTCCAGCAAAGACTGAAGCTCTTGAACACCCTTCCTTCCTCATTAATTCTTTTTTATTTATTTCCCCTCACTTCTCCGAGACCCTTCAACATCCCCATCTTGTTAATTCCCTAGTTAACTCTGACCCTGATTGATACACTGCCCCTTGCTCAAAGTCAGGGGCAAGCTAAGGGGGCAATTCTAGGCATTTCTACCCCACTTTCCATTAGAGAGAGAAGGTGGCACCTCTCAGCTACTAACGCCTCTGAGCCCTGCACCGGGTTCTGAAATCCACACAGAGCGGGGATCTTGCAGAGTTACAGTTTGCTTGAAGGGAACTAAGAGATACGAGGTTGCTGCAGACAGGCATAACATCAGAGAAAATGCCCTCAGCATTCATGAAAAATGTCTCACTCTCGTCTTCTATGTCATGCACCGGCCCATATTACTTCATCCCTTAGCTAGTCCGGTTTTCACATTTCCGTCTGCGGTGTCCTCCATAGACTCTTTGACCAACACGTGCTCACTGCCTTGCCTGGACTGGGCCCTGACCCCCTAAACTACGATAGTAGATACCTATATTTTTCCTTCCTCACCCCTGGGAGCTTTCCTGCCCAGTGTAACCCCGTGCCTCTCTCCTTTCTGCTTGCTCCCTATTATCTATACACACCTTAAATTGTTTTTTTCTCAATCTGCTCAACTCAGGCAGCTTTGATAGAACCTGATTCAGCGCTGCAGGGAAAACACATTTGCCCTCTGCTGGTATAGGAGGGGTAGCTAATAAAACTGCTGGAGAACTAAAGCAGCTTTCTGTTCACCTCAGCCCTCAGACAAACTTTCCTAGGCCAGCTTCTTACAGTCACAGACCAAGGGCATCTGAGACCCCAGTCTTGTGAATGAATAGCCTTTATTTGCAATGTTGTTGAGTTTTTGTCACAAGCCAGGCACTGGGTGAATATCTTCATCTGTATATCATATCTTGTAGGCTGGGGACGCAGCTCAATGGCAGACCATGAGCTTAGTTCTCACTGTGTTTGAATTCACACACATGTACACACACACACACACACACACACACACACACACACCTATTTATTCTTCACAGCCCCAAACCATGACAGATATGAGTATATGAGCCCCACTGAGAAAGAACACTTAGAAAAAAGACAAAGGAACTGGGCTGGGAGGTGTCTCAGCTCATAAAGTGATTGCTTCCAGATTCCCAGATGTGTGTAAGGGCAGAGTGTGTGCGGTGGCCCACTTGTAATCCCAGTGCTCAGAAGACAGAGACGGGGAACCCCCAGAAGAAGCTGCTAGTCCAGAGGTTCAGGAAGAGACCCTGCCTCAGAGTGAGCAGTGTAGAGCAATCAAAAAAGACGCCAAGGAGCTGGGAGCTGGTGAACGCCTTTAATCTCGGCACCTGGGAGGCAGAGGCAGGGGGATCTCAGTGAGTGCAAGGTCAGCCTGGTCTACAGAGTGAGTTCTAGCACAGTCACATCTGTTATACAGAGAAACCCCATCTCAAAAAATCAAAAGAAGGAGGAGGAGGAAAGAAGGGAGGGAGGGAGGGCGGAAGGGTACTGACAACACCCTTGAGCCTCTACTCTCACACAAATGTGCTCACGCAGGCTCACACACATGCATGTATGTACACATATACATGGAAGGAAGGAAAGAAAAGAGAAAGGGACAACGAGGGAGAATGGGGCTGTGGAAGGAGCCTAGCAAGGAGAGGGGGTTGACTTGGCCAGAGTCAGCCCACCCCAAGGAAGCTTGAAGCAGCCTCCACAGCAGTCATGGCTCATCTTGAGGCAGAGAGCACCCACCCTGTGTGAGACAATCATTAGCTCCAGGCTCCCAAGCAAGACAGCACCTGGTGCGGGGTGCAGCGGCGATGGGAGGGGACTTCTTGGGGAGCAGGAGTAACTGAAGTGTGAGCAGTGGACCCTTGAGCAAGATGAAAAAGGAATGCCGTGGCCAAAAAGGTCTGGTGTGCAAATCCTACCACAGTCAAAGCATTTTCAGTAACAACCGCAATGCCTGGGTCTCGGCTGCACAAACTTGGGCTCACAGTCTTCCACACACATAGATACTCCACAGACTGCTGGTGTTTTGTGTCCTTCAAGGTCACATGGCTCCATCTTATGAACAAGAAGGATGAGCATGTAAAAGACACGGTCTTACTACGTACCCCAGGGTGGGTTTGAACTCAGTGTTCTCTTGTCTCAGCTCTCCAGTTGCTAGGACTCTAGGCCAGAATAGATTACTATTCTGTTTTGAGCTTCAGATCCATTGTCAGTATCCAGGCCCATGTCCTCCAGGTTTCTCAGGACACTGCCCCCTGGAGCCACACCCACTTCCATTTCAACCTCTCTGACACCAGGAGTTGCAGTCATACCCACAGCAGGCTGTTCCTGTAGCTGGCTGTGACTCTGGCCATTTGTTGGCCAACCTGGCATGGGTATTGAGTTTTCTCTGCCCTCTCTCCATGTTCCCTAACAGGCATTACCAAACTCAGCAACCTTTGTCCCACAGCATAGGCAGACACAGTGGCCAGCTATTGTGGAATTCCGCTGAAGTCGCCCTGTCCCTTCTCATGTCTTTGTTCCATACTTTATTTTTTTAAGACTTACCATTTCTGGGGTGTGTGTGTGTGTGTGTGTGTGTGTGTGTGTGTGTGTGTGTGTGTGTGTAGGTGCCTGTGGAGACCGGAAGAGGACACTAGATCCCCTGGAGGTAGAGTTACGTGCAGCTGTGGACTGCCTGTTGTGGGTACGGTGAACAGAACTCAGATCCTCTATGTGACCAACAAACACAGCACTATAACCTAGGAGCCATCTCCAGGCCCAAGATTTTAAAAATAGACAAACATATTAATAATTAAAATGCTCTTTTACTACAAATGGACCCCTTTCTTTGCATGTCTGGCTATCGTTTATTGGGATGAGTGGGAGTCAAAGCCGCCTCCTGGTTCCTTCCAGCCCCACGGTAGCACAGATGGCAGACTTGGGTATGCTGCAGGAGATGTCCTCTTGCCAGAGCTGCTGGGCACCCACGACCTATTTTCCATGGTGTGGTTCACTGGCTCATCCACCACAGCAGAGGTGGATGACCCTCAATGGCTAGCAAGGTAAGAAAGCTCCAGACATGACATTTGGAACCTAGAGAACAGATAACCATCACCTCATTTCAGGGGCCTGCAACTAACTTGACATGACAGATCCTGCGGCAAGCTTCCCCTGTTCAATCCAGAGTGTTGAGACTCACTCAAAAGGGTCTCAGCCTTCTGAAAGCCGGGGGACTGAAGCTGAGAGCCAAGGGCTCTGTGCATCAGAGCTGGCTCTCCATGGGCAGTAGAGTTTTACACGCTTCTATTAATGATTGCCGGAAGCAGGTAGTGACCTTTAGACAATCCTTGCCCACAAGTTTAAAGTGCGGCCCAAAGCAAGTATATAAGTCAAAACTCTTTCTTAGATTGTATTTTTCTTCTTCCTCATTCATTTAAGGTTTATATTTTTCTGGTTTACTTCAAAAGATATTTCCCCCTTTTCTTCTGGTAAAATTAAGACTCCAGCAAAATATACTGTGTTTACCCTTGATCGTCCCAGGTCTTTGACACAGTGCCCTCCATGTCACTGGAGTGCTATGTTCTATTTCCATGCAATGCCAGGTCACAAGGACGATGGTCCTGACTGACATTTTGGGAAACAGAAGTTCAGAGGGTAGGCAGGCTGCCTGAGGTAACACTGGCTTGCTGAGCTGGGATCTGGGTCCCTGTTGATATGGCCTCAAACCCTTGTCCTGTCATCATTATGTTGTACCTCAGGGGGTTCCTTGGCTGTCCAGTTGACCCCTGGGTGAAGCTTGACCATACAAGAGAACCAAGGAGAAAGAGTGACACAGGGAAGTCCTCCCACGGGTGAGGATTGCTTGTCTCTGTCACCAGCAGTCACATAGAGCCTACAAAGGTGCCTGGAGACTGGAAAGACTATATGACCCACGTGGCAGGTAGCCAGGACCAGATAGGAGTGAGAAGAGGCAGCCCCTAGCTCTTTTGTAGCCTGCAGTCCATTCTGAAGTTTAATGTCAAAGCACTTACTGTTGATGAATGTCCAGAGATCAGAGACCACATGGCCAGGCCCACAAAAAGCAGGACATGTGCTCTGTCTTGACTATGTGGGAAGCAAGTGGCCTTGTGGCCCTAGGGGTGCTGGCATAAAGGGAAGACAGCCAGGAGTGGCCTGATAAGGAAGAGACCTGGCCCAAGCTCCCTGCAGAGACTCCACATGGCCTCTGGCTGTCTCCTGGGGTATATAACATCCACGTCAACACTCCCAGTTCATATGGCATCCTCCCTCCTCTGTGGTGGGAGTTCTGTCATGGGAGAGCTGTTACAACCGCTTGTCCTGGACAAGTTCCTCCCACAGGCTCCTGGTATGCTAGGTGGGGGAGGGGCGGGGGGCATTACCTGTCTTCATACACCTCACAAGTAGTCAGCTAAATGTCCACTCACTCCAGCTAGTCCTCCAGTCAGCATGCTTGCTCAAAGAGTGGGATTGGAATAAGGAAATGGCCCAGAGATGGCCAGAATGGTGGGTGGGGTGAGGTTAAGGAAGGTGTTGGGATGGGTGAGATGGCTTTAGTGGATAAAGATGCCTGAGGTCAAGACTGATGACAGCAAGTTCAATGCTTGGGACCCACAAGGAAGAAGAGAAACACGTTGTTCTCTGACCTTCACCCTCCCATTGTATTAAGTGTACGTGTGTGCGTGGACATACAAACACATACACCCTAAGTAAACTCAAATGAAAAGTACTGGGGTAGTGCAATGGTTGGGGGGGGGCGGTAAACTGAACTTGAAGGCCCTTGCTTCAGGCACAAGCCTGACAACTTGAGATGGAGTCCCAGGACCCATGGTGGAAAGAATTGGCTCTAAGAGTTTGCTTCTGATCCCCATGTATGTTCATGCACACACAAATGAATAAATATTTTTAAAGTTGAACAGAGAAGTGTTGGCTGATAGAGAGGGCAAGATCTGTAAAGAGGCCAACTCATGGTAAGTATAAGCAAGTGCGTTTCAGCTCTGGAGCTGCAAAGAAATCCTAACTTACCAGGAAGCCAAGCTATACCTAGAGCCACAATAGAACAACGCTGGAGGGTAGAGCTGCTGGAGTCACAATAGGACGGCTCAGCCCTGGAGGGGAAGGTGTACTGACTTGTCCAGAAGCCAGGCTACCTGAAGCTGGGGTGCGGTTGGGGGGAGATGGTCTCCCCGAAGGACATAGCAGTCCTGCTCCTCTGCTAGAGAGAGCCATTACAGCTGAGCTCT
Source organism: Cricetulus griseus (assembly GCF_003668045.3). NCBI lineage: Eukaryota > Metazoa > Chordata > Mammalia > Rodentia > Cricetidae > Cricetulus > Cricetulus griseus. The sequence goes on from NC_048598.1 coordinate 55,102,778, forward strand.
GCTCTGTTCCCCTAGGGGACTGTCCTAATAGAGCCATCCCTCAGCCCGTGATGTTACTTCTGCTACACTCTGCTTAAGGGGAAACCCTGCAGAAATGTAGCAATCTCCTCGGACTCCAGGGAAAAGTTGTTACTTTTTCTATACAGTCTTGCTCAGCCCCCTTGAGGGAGCATCTCACCAAGGTTCTTCTATTCTGCACTGGGGAATGAAGATCTTCACTCAAGACTCTTGGGAGAAAGGGATTTGTTTGAGAAGGGGGAGTTCAGGAGAGTGGCTGCCTCTCCCAGGGTGGGAAAGTATAGCCAGCAACTAATAGGCAGAGGGGCTTATGTAGGGCTTCTTGGGGGTAGAGTTTTCCCAGGGAGAAGTTTTTCGGCTCAGGGATTGTGTAGTTCAGTTGGTCCGGGCAGAGGTGGCTCTGATTTCAGGACCAAACTGTGTTTCTTTCACTGGTCTTTTTTAGTCTTTTGGATATAATTTTAGGGCTCTGATTCTAGGGACAAAGTGTGTTTCTTTGGCATTGGTTTTAGAGTCAGGGTGTCTTTCTTTGGTTCTGGGTTCAGGGATAAATTGTTTTACTGGCTTGGGCTTCAGATCCCAGGTGTGTTTCTTTCCTGGGTCTAGGGATTGGTTGGTTTTTCTGCTCAGGGATTGGTTGGTTTTTCTGCTCGGGGATTGGTTAGTTTTGCGTTTCAGTTTATCAGGGGCAGAGATGGCTCTGATTTCAGGTCCAAATTGTCCCCCCCCCCCGGGGGGCTTTTTTTTTTTTAGCTCTCTGGCTCTAATTTCAGGCATATTTATTATTCAGGCATATAATTTAAGGCATATTTCTTCCACTGGCTCTGGTTCTAGGGCCAAAGTGTGTTTCTTTGGCTCTGGTTTCAGAGTCAGGGTATGTTTCTTTCACTGGCTCTGGGTTCAGAGGCAGAATGGGTTTCCTTGGCTTACCTTTTACTCTACAGTGAGTCCAAAGATTCACTAGGAACACTGAACTTCATTGTCCCCTCCACACAGCAGAGAGACGACGCCTGCCTTTGGAAGGATGGACAGGATTCATTATGGTCTCCTGAAATAAAAAAGAAAGGAGATCTCTAGGATCTTCTCCATACATTCTTCCGTTGTTTCCCCAGCTTTTAATCGACCATCCTGGGGTGTGTTCTGAGAATTACCAGCAGGGGGGGCTAGGTCTCCATTTTGCTCCTAAACTGTGGTTGGTGGGAAGGAACTGGTCACAACAGGTATGCTCCAGGCCAGGTGTGACTTGGCCCAGAAAAGAAACCAGGAGTTCCATGAAGTCTGAACTAACTGGGCCTGAGTGTTTATTTGCAAAGTCAATCTCCATTTCCCGCTCTGACTTCCTCTGGGTGTGTTTGCTTTTGGGAGTGTGTGTGTGTGTGTGTGTGTGTGTGTGTGTGTGTGTGTGTGTGTCCACATATGTAACCCTGTTTGTGTGCAGGGGAGTCAGCCCATGTCCTGGACTCTGGGCTGTGGCCAGGCAGGATGATCTCAGCTCTTGGAGAAGGGGGCTGCCAGTGCTGAGGCAGGGCCAGGGCCCCATCTGCTGGGATGCACATGGATACCTCCTGCAGGAGAGGGGTCTGTGGATGATCTCCATGGGGGGCATTCATCTGACTTGGGTGCAATCTGAGAGGCAGGCAAGGCTGACCAAACCCTTCCCAGCTGCTCTGCCTGAACCCTGCTTCATGGACACTGACTGAAGGGGATGGCCTGGGCTTCCTCCTTAAGATGGGGCACACACAGGAGCCTATAGAGCAAGGCCACTGAACAGTAACCATGGAGGGACAGCCCTGGAGAAAGACCAGGGGCAGGTGCTGGAGAGTCTCAGCCACAATGGCCTCCAGAGCCTGGAGGAGGTGATGTAACCAGAGGATGTGTCCAGGCAGGTGACAAGAGACAGCTACACCATGACTTCTGTCCTTGAGGGACTAGTGGGTCACATGGTGATGTTGATAATTCAGGGTTTACAGTTTGTCTTTTTTTTTTTTTTTAACATAATCTGTTTCTGCAAGGAAGACCAGAAAGGTAAGCTCAGAGAAGCTAAGTAAGTAACCACAGGATGCACAGCCTGCAGGTTAAATCCTCAGGTCAAGTCTGAACTGGTTCCTTAGGTGGCCTCTGCCCCTCCTCCTGCCCCAAGTTCCTGAGGCAGAACCCTGGTGAAACAGAGGGCAGGTCTTGGTCTGATAACTCTGTAGCCTGTTTTGTTTTCAAACTCAGATTACCCAACCTGAATAACATCTAAGCCACTGCATATGCAGGAGGTGCGTGTGTGTGCAAGCAGACTGCTGTTGTGGTCCTGTGTGGGGAGTGTGCAAGCACATCTGGAAGGCCGGTGTTGGGAGAGTGTGTGCACACAGGTTGGGTACCAGAATGGAAACCAGGGTCTCTGCCCCTGCCCATACCCTAACCAAGGATGCTGGACATTTATCTGCACAGGGCATCTCCTCTTCGCAGGGAAGCCAGAAGGGCAGAGGGAAACTTCCAGGAGGGTTGCTTCACACGTGAGAGGTGTGTGACGTGCAGACAAGGTTGAGAAAAGGTGAGTCTTAGCTCTGCCGTGTCCTTCCCCCGCCCCCCAGCTCTGCGCCCATAACAGCTGCTCAAGCCCCACCTTCTCTTCCTGGTTGATGGAGATATCACTTAGCACTCAGAGATGCTGCAAGGAACAAAACACAACAGCCTCAACGAAGCATGGCTCTCTCTGTTGACAGGTGCTAGGTGGCTGCCTCGTCTGCAGGTGGCAGGTCTATAGTTACCTTCTCCAAACAGATCCTGGACAGCGCTGGGCACCACTGCAGACCACTTCCTGTTCTCCTGAGCCCTCCTCCTATCACATCATAGGTGCCAGATAAGCCACTGGGAATAGTGTCATTAGCTCTTCATGTCTAGGGTATGGTGGAGTAGATCTGAAGACCCTATACGCCACCACACATCCTCCCTGATGGACCATTTTCCGGAAAGATGGGCTTCCAAAGCCAGTGCCTGTAATGGCACTCTATGTGTGTGACCTTGGCGATTGTACACTTCTGTCATTCTGGTGCACTCTAAGCCTGTGAATTCTGGATTCCAAGCCTGTCCACTGCAGCTGTCTGCCCATGTGGTTGTGGAGAGGGTTGCAGCTGAAATGGTAGCCTTAATATGTTGCTCAGGCTAACCTCAAAACCCAGGGCTCAGCCTGGCAAGTAGCTGGGACTACAAGCCCATGCCACAGCCACAGTAAGAGAAGATTACAGCCCAAACTGGACGGAACCCTTGTGCCTGAGACAGGATGTAGAGATCTCAACATCTTTGCCTCCTGGTGTGACACTGTCTTTTTAAGCCTCAAAGTTGTATTTACATGACATGGCTTGTTGGAGACAGGGTTTTGCAAACAGAGCACTGTACGAGCTCCAGAAGGGGTAGATAGGCTTCCTGAGTAGAGCAGTGGGGAAATTCCTGTGACATCTCAGACAGCTGTGTGACTCTGGTATCAGGGCGGAGCCCTCTGGATGGAGGCAACCAGTGTACTTGAGCCTATCCACTGAGCCAACATATATGTACATGTACACAGACACATATAACTAAATGATGATGATGATGGTGGTGTGTGTGTGTGTGTGTGTGTGTGTGTGTGTGTGCTCGAGCGCGCAGGTCTGAAGATGTCAAACTGCATTTATGGAGGTCAGAGAACAACTTTCAGAAGCCAGATTTGGAATTGAACGCAGGTCATCAGGCTTGCAACATACAACTTTATCTGCTAAGCCGTCTCACCACTCGCCTCCCTCCTCCCTACATTTAAAAAAAAAAAATCAATTTCTTTGTTTCTGTCTGTCTCCTCCCACTACCAGGATCATAGAATCAGGTGAGGGAAAACTCACCTCATCCTATTTCTCTGCCTCTTACCAGAATGGTCCTGGAACTACCGGCTGGGAGTCCCCCTCCCATCCCACTGTGGAGTCAACTTGGCCTTCAGTTTGGCCTTTACAGGCCAAATGCTTGCTTGGGTGTCCTCGGTGGGCTCAGGATGTGACAGCTGCATTCCCGGCCCCCACCCCCAGTCTGCTGGGTGACGAAACTGCTGCTGGGACAAAGGCAGCTCAGAGCCAGATCCAGATGCCCTCGGGGTATGGAGGCTCCAGCCAAGCCTGTCTGGGTGTATTTATAGACCAGTGCACACAAGCTGGGGGAGAGCACTGTGTGTTTCCTGGAAGCATGCTCACTCTCTCTGTTATGGAAGACTTTCTGGGGAGGGCATCCTGATACAAGGGAAGGGGCCTCACTGCCCTGGCGTCTGCTCTCCATGGAAGGCGAGCTCAGGCCTGACACCTTTCACTCCACTTCCACCCATTGTCCCCTGAGAACCTGTGGTGGCCTCCTGGTCTCAGGATGCTCTCTGCTAACTCCTTTTCCTGCCAGGCCTGCCCACATTCCTTCCAACCACAATGCTGGGCTCACCTCCTCCAAGTGGCTGTACCTCTCTGTTCTCTCCTGCCACACAGGGGATTTGTCCAGGCTTGTTCTTCTGTGAAACCTTCCTCCTTCCCTGAGAAGCACACCCAACTTGGTATGTCCCTCAAAATGTCTTTTCTCACTTCTGCACCATGGGCATGTGACCGGTTTCTTCTTCATACCTAAGACCCCATCTCTGTATCTCACTGTTATTCTTAATAACCTGTATCTCTTTCTCCAAACCATTCTCTTCAGGGCCAATAACTGGGCCTTCTGTGACTTTGTTTTCCTACCTGTGTGTGGCTCAATGGGGACACAGAGCTGATATGCATAGGAACAGGGGACAGGAATTCCATGATGTAGCTGCTGGACACTCTGTTGCTCTGATTGTGGGATTTGCTCTCTATGTGATCCTCAGTTTCTCAGCTCTCCAAATGTGAATTTCCTAATCAGCAAAGCGGGACATCAAAGTGGACCCTTACACTATTAGGGGAGGTTGTCAAGGGACTTCATGTCGTGGGTCTCACAAGGCGCCTGACACAGACACACACTGTCAGTGTGTCCTGTGGGGTCCTCTTTCAAAATAGCAGTAGACCCTTGCTTTCCAACTGCCAACAGCCCAACCCAAGCCACTGTCTTTCCCACTCCTGTCTCCAGGCTGCCTGGCTGATCTCTGTCTGCTGCTTTCACCCTTGTTCCACTTCATCTGTTTTCATCACAGCTGTCAGACATGATCCCTTAAAAATATGTCATGTGTTGTGACTCTTTCGTGCACCTCTTATAAACGGAGAGAAGAAGCCTATGTCTTCTCTATGGTCCTGTACGAGCTGGCCCTCAGTTCATGGCTCTGCTTCTCCTCTTCCCAGATTGCTCTCCCATCTCCAGCCACACTTCCCTGGCCTAACGCCTTTCCATGGAATTCTTCTCATGAGAACCCTTGTGCCTCCCCACTTGCTTAAGAGTTCATGAGAAAATGCTTCAATCAGATTGCCTCTGTAGGTGAGCTTGAAGGGTATTTTGTTGATTAATGATTGACATGAGAGGCCAAGGCCACTGTGGGTGGCACCGCCCCTAGGAAAATGGTTGAAGCAGTATGAGAAAGCAGGCTGAGCAAGCCATGGAGAACAGGCCAGGAGGCAGCATTCCTCCCTGGTTTCTGCTTCAGTTTCTGATTCTTTAATGGCTTCCTCAGTGATGGATTGTGTCCTGGGAAGTTTAAGATGAAATAAACCCATTCCTCCCCAGATTGTTTTTGGTCATGATCTTTATCGTAGCAAATAGGACGCAACCCAAGACAGGTGTTAATACACATTTTTATTTTGTACATTAACTTGTTCATTGTCTCCCCCAGTGGAACATGATTTGCCTATAGTGTTTGTGTTATGTTCCCAGCCTCTAATACTGGATATAAATAAATGCTCTGTAAAGCCGTATTAAAGAAAGAGATCTGATATTGGGAGTTTTACTGGAGTTCAGTTCCCCCTCTGGGCATGAGTGGGGAACCCCCAAGACCATGGAGATAGCAGCCTAGACTGTGGAGTAAACCTGGCACAGCAGTCTCCCAGAGTCTGGGCTTGGCCTGGTCCTGCCTCACTGGCCTTGGGCATCAGAACTGACTTAGAAGGCAGCACCAAGCCTGGATTCTGCCCCAGACTGGACTTTCCCTCCTCCCAGCTCAGCCCAGTCACCTCCAGTGGAGGGTTTGGCTGGGAACACTGAACTCATCCTTTTCTCTGGGGTGGATGGGTGCTCGGCCTCCACCCAGGAAGAGACAATGGGCATTAGTCAGCTTTGTAGCCTAGTGACAAATGTACCTGAGAAAACCAACTTAAGGTCTCGTGGTTTCAGAAGTTTTAGCATGGGATATGTGGATCTATCCCCTGGACCCCGGGGTGAGGTAGATGATGATGCTGGTGGGAGCCGGTGGGGAAGGAGGCTGCTCATCTCATGGCAGCCAGGAAGCAAAGAGAGAGGAGAGGAGTCAAAAGCACACGGGATAAAACATACCACTTAAAGGTACACTGTCCACTATTATGCTTCTGTTAACTGGGCTCCTAACACTGTTACTGCCTCCTAAGCATTATTAGCTGGAGCACTGACCTTCCTACGTGACCTTTTGGGGGATACTTAAGATCTAAGCTGTATTTTCAGCAGGTGACAGTCCCCAAGCTAGAGCCCACAACACTGCCCATAGCTGATTTTGTCCAGTGTTATCGTGGTTCTCATAGGGGGAACGTTATACCACCACCCTGGGATTCAGTTTCCAAGACCAGCAGCATCCCTCTAAAGCGAGCCCATGTCCTTGCATTCTGGGATCAAGCCCAGGCTTGTCGCTCCAATTCTTGTCTAGAAATTCTTGGCTCTTGTAGGAGAACTGCCCGGAGGATGGGAGGCTTCTCAGGTTCTTACGGCTCAGTGCATTTCCCCTCTGCCCTGTCTTGGTTTCCTCTTTAGGACTCACCACTCTCTCCTGTGGCCCAGGCCTATTTCTCTCCTCTGTTCTTAGGAACTGCTTGATAAAAGTCATGAATCTCTGTCCCCAAGCCATTCTGGATGAGAGCTCATTAGTGTGTGGGGCAGGTACCATTTAAGGAGGAAGGCGATAATCTGCCACAGTGATCTTGTCCCTGTTCCACGGGGACTCACAGAGGCCCCAGGTAGGGTGAGACCTGAGAATCCTACCTGAATTATATAACATGCTATCTTGTAGCTTCCATTTAAGAGGCTGGGGCCATTCCACACCTCTGCCATGGGCTTGAATGCTGAGCCACTTGAAGAATGTGGGGAGCCCAAGTGATGCTTTTCTTTCACCCCACCCCAGCCCCCATTTTTAAAGTGGACATCACCGTGAAGCCTTCTCTGCTTCAGGTAATCTCAGGAGGATTACCTGAGCTACCCCATCCACCCTCCTCTGCTCTAGGTCCCAAGGGTCCCGTGGTCAGCACCACCATCAGAGTACCTGGCGGCCAGCCCAGCCACGGTGGAGCTGGTGAGCCCGTCACAGGTATCCTTCTCAGGAAGCCTATGTGTGTGCTGCTAGAGCAAACCTTGTCTTTACTTTGTTTCTTATGTCAGTATCTAAGGCTGGACATTGCCTGATGATTCTTAGTGGCCTCTAGGAAAAACCCATGGGACAGAGCTGTCTGTGTTCAGGTCTTGGAAAAATGCTAGGGCTGGGGGCAGGGGGCTTACATGGGGGGCAGGGGAGGTTCTTTAGTGTGAAGCTCTGCTTCTCACACTGAATGGAGGATGAGAAACCACACAGCAACAGGCATTCGTAATAGTTAATATTTATTGAGGGCTTACTCTATGCTAAGTGCTGGCCCAAGCATTCCACATGACTTAGCTCACTTAATATTCATGGTTCACTGGGGCAAGGACTACTATTAGACATATTACATGCAACCCGCAGGCCTGGGCTGTGTGGGAGAGAAGGCTGTGGAGCCGGTGTGTGAACAACATGAGAAGAGATGAGGAAGGGGGGCATAGTGGCCTAGAGACCCAGTGATACTCAAGAGAGCATGTGCCCACAGTCCTGACACCTCAGTCAGGCTTCCCCAGACTTGGGAATGTCTGTTGGGATTTTCCAGTCCCTAGTTGAACTTTCCCAAACATAACCTAGCAGTCAAGAGCCAGGTGTTAGGAATGTTTGTCTGGTGTGCTGGCCATTTGATCCACTCAGCCAGACTTTCCCCCATTTGAACGAGAGTAAAAGATACAAATCACTTGGCCCATTGCTGGTCTCCAACTGCACTAGTTTTCCAGGGAGAGGATGGTGCCCTCTTTCATTTTAACCCCCATCAGAAAGGAGCCACTGGGGCAGGGTGATCGGAGTCTGTGGAACCTGCTTTCTTTCTTGCTCCCCTCCCTTCTCCACACACTCAGTCCAGTCAGGAAACATTCCTGCTGGCCTCTCTCCACAGGTCTCAGCCGTGAGTGACACCAGTGAGCATGGCTCTCTTGGAGGGAATGTTGATTTGCAACTGGTAGTGGGGGGTGGGGAGGGGACCTTGATAGGGCAGAGGAAAGTCAGGAGAAAGCCAGCTAGAGAAACCGGAGAGGGCAGCCAATGAGCTTCCAGCATGGAGGCTGGGTCATTAGACAAGCTTTGTAAATAACATCCGGGCTGCATTAGAACCATGATGTTCCATTCCCCAAATAGAAGTTGACTCTCTGCTTAAGGCATTCCTTAGGTCCTGGGGGAGCAGCACCAGCAAAGTCCCTCCCCTTGTTACTCTGGAGTCAGGACCTGAGCATAGAGAGACCAGGCTCACAAATCTGGCAGAATGGTGTGGCTTGCTGTCACTGCTTCCCACACTTCAGCAGAGACAAGCCTTCTTCTTCTTCTTCTTCTTCTTCTTCTTCTTCTTCTTCTTCTTCTTCTTCTTCTTCTTCTTCTTCTTCTTCCAATACAGGCAGATCTGGTTGCTGCAGGACACCAGACAGCTCAGTCACCCACTCATCACCTTCTGTCTTGGATTTCCAGGAGACCCTGACAGGGTATACAATGGGCACCTGGAAGTGGCTCCAAGGCAGAGCTGTTAAAGTGTGACTAGAACCTTGCCCAAGTGAAGTAGGGCTTTCTGTCCCAATTGTGGTGTTTTCCAGGCCACCCTTTCCACTCTGAGAATCCCTCTCCACTCCATAGAGCAGAGGGCCACCCGAGTCATCCATCTGCTGCCATCCCACACCATAGGCCCTTGTGCAGGAGTAATCTAAACGACTTGGGACTCCAGATAAGACCCTTGCTTCCATTAAACATTGACAGGACCAAGCCTGTCAACTGAGAGTGCTTAGGTGCAGGGGAACCTCTGGGAGACCATAGCAGCTGGGCTATTAAAAATGAATGGGCTCCGCTCCTCCCAGGGGCTGCCTCTCTTAATGTGGCAGCTCTCCAGGGCTGGGAGGAGGGGCCGGGAGGGTTCAGAAAGAGCAGCAGATTCCCAAGGAACTAGACCCCAAGGAACAGCAAGATCTTAGCTCCCTGAGCCACTTACACTCTGGGTGGAAAGTACACAGGCTTTCAGTCAGGAAGCAATTCTTGAATTTGAGCTCAGTCCTATAGCACGGCTTTAAGCACCCTGAACCCTCACTTATTAATCTCTAAAATGGGCTTCTTACTGACTCAAAAGCTTCTTATAACCAGGTGTGGTAGCAGTACTTGAGCGTTGAGGCAGGAGGATTGAGAGGTCAAGGCCAGTCTGGGCCACATCATCTGACTGCCTTGAGAAATGGAGAACAGAAGTAGTTTCTGGTGTTTGGAGTCTGCAGCCTCAGCATTTAGGAAACTGAGGCAGAAGTACTTCATAAGGTTCAACCCCATGATGTGTTAGGTGTGAGTTCCTGACCAGCCTAGGCTAGACTGACTGAGTCACAATAAACAAACACAAGCTCCAAAATCTGCCCCCACCCCACCTTCCAGAGATCTCTATCTCATCCTTGTTTGTCTGCTGTCCTCTCTACCACTCCCCCACCTTGCAAGCAGGTGTCTAGGGCACTACAGATTTTTCCAGTACCTGCCTATTGTTCAGTGTGTACTAGTTGCTTAGATAATGGATTAAAAAAAAAAAAAAAGCCTTTAAAAGGATGTCTACAAGACCAACAAAGTAAATGCAAATAAAAGATGGATGGAGTCAGGGTCACGTGGTACAGAGAAAATTATCAAGCTATCTGTGTTCATAGGGACCGTAACTCATGATCACCCAATAATCTACTTCACAGTGAAGGAGACTGAGGCCCAGCCAGGTGTGGCACAGTCAGGGAGTTCCCAAGGCCCCTGTCTTCTGGCTTCATGCTGGGGAGCTGGGGTGGGTGGGACTGACCCGGGTCTGTTCCCTATAGCAGGGTAGGACAGTATTATCCAGTAGGTGCCAGCTTCCCCAGTCAGTACAGAGTGTACTTGGATCCAGCTTCTTTTATGAATTCCAGGCTTCTGAACACCTGACATTTTTTTTATAACAGGCTGGGCGTATACTGGACTCTACCAGCTTTGGTTCTAGCAAAGTTGCCGTGCACTTCCTTGATCCCAGGAGGGCAAGGGTAAGGTGTCTTTGGAGAGGAAAAAGAATGAGCCAATTCTGACACGGCCAGCCCTTTCCCTAAACCATTTCTGCCCTAAATTACCCACTGATAGACCCTGCTACTAAGTCACCCTTTTATGAAGGATCTTGAACTCCACCCCCAAACTCCTTGTGGCTTCCTCGGTGGAATGGCCCAGGGACAAAGCTGATGGGAGAGAGTCAGGAGCTGGGAGATGCAAGGTCCAGTTTGCCTCTCTAATCACACACCCTATCTATGAAGTCACTGTGAAGACTGAGTGGCATAGTGAATGCAAAAGCTATGGAAGACAATCAACATGGGTCTAATGGGGGCGGGGCCAAATGTATCAATAAGGGACACCATGGTCAACCAGATTTCTTACATTTAAAGGCTTCTCAGCAAAGATAAGTAGTTTTTAGATTTTCTATCTTCCAGTCCCCTCATAAGGTTCTTATTCCTCATTGCTGTTGGTCAAGTGTCCATGTGCCTTCACCATATGCAGGAAGAAAAGAGCATTTTCCTCTTGCTGAACCAAGTTCGGCAACTTCTGGGCCCTAAGAGGCACAGGGGTGTGGGCACTGATAAGCGTTGTGCCAGCTGCGTTTACAGCGGAAGGTGCTAGGCACGCTTGCTCCCAGCACACCTTAAGTGGAGAGCCTGGGCTTGGTACACTGACTGGTGGGAATGGATGCAGGCACCTCTATGGCTGGCTCCCTTCATCCCCCTCCCAGTCCTCTGAAAAGCCCCATGGGGCTTGGTGCGCCTGAGCCTTCTGGACTCCTGTGGGCAGCTGCCTTCCAGGGCTCATCACTGGCTCCTGGTGAATCCAAAATTACCCTGACTGACTCACAACAGGCAAAACACATACCCCCTATGGCTGGAGAGCAATTTGTCTTTGTGGTTCTATGTAGTAGAGACAAGATTTTTTTTTCTTTTTCTTTTTTGCTCCAAGAAGCCACTTGGCTGTGTGCCCTCTTCCAAACACACCCACGCAGTGCAGCAGGTTCTCCTGAACTGTATGAGAACAAAGAGGTGCTGGCTGGCCTCCCACAGTCCTGGAGGGACAGACTTAAACACCCTTACCATGCTGGGCAGGAGGCCCAGAGCAGAAGAGAAGTGCGCAGACTTGGGGGTGGGGCTGGGACACTTGAGGATACTTTTCATGTCCCCCGCCCCCCCCCAGCAACAGGTGCAAATTGAATAAAGTTAGGCCCAAGGAGTCGTGGGGTGGGCTCAGCTGCTAAGGAGGCTGGCCTTTACTGGGTATTTGGAGGGGCAAGGACACTTGCAGGGATGGCAGCTGGTGGAGATCCAGGCTTAGGAGAGGTGACAGACAGAGGGGCATGTGTGCCCATAGTGACATTGCTTAGAATGTATGCCTCCTAACCACCTCACCCATGGCCTCTCCACAGCCACACAGAAAGCAGATTTCACCATCGTTTCCTGGATGGGAATCTGGAGCTCCCAGCATTTCTGAGGGGTAAGGAATTCAAGGCTTCCGGTGCACCCTCTTCGTGTCTTTTCCCAGTTGGCTATTTGCCTGAGGAAGTCACCTACAACTATGAGGAGGTCAGCCCTCCTCATGGACACCTGCTTTTCCTTAAAGGCTGTGTCTTCCCATTTGGGGGAAAGTCCCCTAGGAGTCAAGTTATGGTGGTAAGAAAAATGAATGCCAAGGGCTTGGCCAGTGACAGCTACAGGTGAGAAGACATGGGACACAGGAGGAGCTGAGGCCACTAAGGGGTGAGTGGGGGTAGATCAGCCCACTAATGATGACTAAAACTTGGAGAAGGGGGTCCAACCCTAGAGAAAGGTGTGGGTTCCAGGCTTGCCCCTGTGTGCCAGGAGAGCAGGGTCTAGGCCTAGGGTGACCCAATTGCTAAAGTCCTTAGCTACCAGAGGTAAGAGGGAGGTGAGGAGTTGTGTGTAAGCCAATCAATGAGCATAGCTCTTGTTCCTATGAGCCCCCCTGAATTGTGGGAGGTGGGAGTGAGAGGGCAGGATTTGGCGAGTGCCCTAGCTGAGAGGAAGTAGACTTCTTGCCCAAGAACTTCCCTTCTACATAGAATATTCACTTTTCTCTCAGGAAGAAACAGGTGGGGCTCTCTACACTGGTTTCTCAGGGGCTGTGAACCCAGGCAGGAAGCACCCCCCCCCTCACACACCTTCGGTTCTCCCTAATGAATAACAGAGCTTGCTTCCCCAAATTTTTTTTTGGGTCACTTCCTTCTGCTTTTGTCAGCCAGATTTGCTGATAGCAAAAGGAAACCTACTTTGATAGGTGCCCTGCCCTGGGCTTGACAAGCTGACCTGTCCTAAAGCATCCTGTGAGGGGAAAGGGAAAGCTAACATCAAAGCTGTGAACAAAGTGTATAAAGCTGAGAAGGCCCCAGGAGGGGCACAAGCGGAGCCCCTGGGTGGTGTGGACAAAAAGGGAGATTTGAAACCAAGAGGTCAGGGATGGTTGCAAAGAATCTTCACCAGCTGTAATCTCTTCCCTCAGAGACTCCAACCCGACATGTCCTTCCCGTTCCAGGGAGAAGGGATCCCGAGGCTCAGAAGGGCTCCAAGTCACAGGGCAAGGCAGAGTTGGGGTGCAAATCTGTCTTCTCCTTTTATATGGCTGCTCTTCCCTGGAAGCCAGGGATGGGATTTGCCTGGGGTAATGGGGGATTCCCGGGGTCCTGGAAGACAGCTAAGAAGAAAGGACTCCCAAAGGCAAACCTGGGACACCTGATGATTCTACCTGATTCCATGCACTGTTCCCAGAGAGCCTCCATTACAGCCATTGCCTCTGATAGCTGTAACAGTTGCCATAAAGTGTTCACTCCGTGCCAAGAGCTAGTATCACAGAGAGAATGAACATACGTGCAAAATGCTTGATAAGCATGTATGTCCCCTTCAGTCCTCAAAGGAGCAAACAAAACTAAATACTTCCACTGCTGTTTCTCAAATGAGGAAGTTGAGGTTCAGAGGAGCTGGCCAGCTGAGCGGCAGAACCCAAACGTACACATAGCCACATGCAGGAACACTAACACGGCCCTGTTGGTTTCTATTCTCTAACAGGTTTGGTATCGTCTAGTCCCAACACAATGGCTCTGCACAAGGGCACCGTTCCCCTGCCTTTTAAATCTCTGGCTTAATGGTGCTTTGACCAGCCATGCTACAGACTGTTCATAGCCAAGACAAAGTGGCCACATCCTTGCTCTCTTGTCCCGTCAAAAGAAGCCACTTTCTTTCTGTAAGCAAGACTCCCTTCTGTCACTGTGCCCAGAGGGTGGGGTGGGGTGGGGTGAGGTTTCCGTTCAGCTGATGCTCCACCAAGCAGAACCTGAGTTCAAGGAAGTGGACAGAGGAAGTGGGTCTTAGAGGAGGGAGGCTGTGTGGGGGTAAGCAGCGCTATAGGTGTGAAGGACTTGGAAGGCCCTGGGACTTTCCCTGCCCCATGGCCCTGCCCTAGACAAGGACGACCAAGTTCCCCAACCCATCGCAGACTGAGCATTCTGGCGGGGCCTCATTCTTCCCACCTGCTCCTGTGTCTCTGACATCCTATCAGCAATGTATCCTTTCTCTCCGCCTCTTGGAAACTTTTTCCTGCTCACACTCCCCTTGCCTTTCCACCCACTACACGCTTGACGTGTGCGGGTGCGTGGCAAAACCAGACCGAACTTGAGACCAATGGTGCCACAGATTTCTCTGGTACTGGGACTAGGCAGCAAGCTATTTAAGCCCCGGCACCTCAGCTGCCCTCCCAGGAGTTTCTCTCTGTTTCTTCCATCTTTCTGGCAGGCAGCCAGCCACCAGGTGCCCTGTCTCGTGCTTCTCCATCCTCCCCCAGGCCAGGCCTTTCCTCCTGAGTGGCTGGAGTGGGTGGGGAGGAAAGCCTGTCCCTTTACCCAAAGGGGGTGGGGGTGTGCACCATGCTCGTTGTTTTGTTTGAAGACTGGGTTACCACTGGCCCATGGTTGCTTTAAACACCCCAACACTCCAGGCAATCTCTCTCAGCTCTCCAGTAAAACTACACTCTCCAGACCGGGCTGCCGGGAACTGGAGTTAACACAGCCGACCCAAAGACGCCTTCCCACCGGCCCCAGATAGGTGCCAAGCTGTCCCAGGAGGGTGTTCTGCTAGGGAAGGTGACCTGCTGGGGAGGGTGCCGGGCTGGGGCGGGGGGAGGGGGACCTCCCTCCCTGCTCCAGCCGCGTCACCGAGGTCCCCGCGCCTCCCCCGCGCCGCTGACGTGGCCACCGCGCGCGCGTCACGCAGGCCGCCTGGAAGCGCTGTCCTTATTTGGGCGTAGACCTGGTGCACTGGCTGGGACTCTTACGTTGCTGTGGCTGCTTTGTGCAACCCCGCCCTCCTGTCCCATCCAGGCCTGGACGGGCGCGCAGCCAGTCACATCCTGCGGAGGGACACTGGTTCTGGGTCACCTCACGAGAGCCAAGAGAGGAGGGCAAAGAGCCTTCCCAGGCGTTATCTACCGTCTCCAGGGTTTCTCCTGAAATGTCAGAGCTAGGTGGAAACACAGATGGACAGTCACAGACGCCTTAGTCCCTGGGGCGGGAAAGCTGGGACGCCAAAGCCATTGTGAGCTAGTGCAAAGGGCAGGCTTGCTGTTGCCCGCAGTCTTAAACTCACCCTAATGCCAGCAGCCCCGTTTCCTCTAAAAACAGAGCAGAGATCAGTGTCTGTGCTCGTGAGGATATGGATGCCCCACCCTCAGGTGTAAAAACAGTTTTCCTAAGCTGTGCTGAGCTGTCTAGTCTCCCAGTGGTCACTGGGCACTGGGGAGGAACCTGGCCTGGTGCCCCTCCTGAGAAAGAAGCCACAGACACCTATCAGCAGCCTCTGTGTCTGGGGCCTCATCCAGCTGCTCTGAGAATGCCCTTTGACCTCATTGAAAGCTTATGCTTTGTCAACAATGTCATCTGGTGTTTGCCTCTTTTCTTCTCAGGGCTGTTTGTCTGGGGCCTGCTAGGCAGCAAGTGGTGAGCAAGCCTGTGACTACTCTTCAGTTTAGGCAGGAAGAGGACGGGAACTGCCAAAGTCTACAGGCAGTCACGGTGAGCAACAGGCACCGTGCACCACACACCTTTGTTTCATTGCTAGCAAGACCCCTCCCTCCTTCCAAAGGCAACCCAAGCTCATAACCTAAGCCCCAACAAGCCTTTTCCTGTAGGACACCAGCTGCTGCCGGAGCCCTCATTCCAACACCCTTGCTAGCTGTGAACTGTACCGTGCTCTAGGCTTCACTGTCTAGAGCATTCTCTGCCTGCTGGTAGCCAAGAGTCTGTGTTGTCTGTGCAGATTTCCCTCCTTGGGAATTTGGAATGTCCAGAGGGCAGGAGACATTTCCAAAATTAGAGCTCTCAGACTCTGCATGTGTTTTGAGGGGGACTGTAGCCCCTTCCTCTCATCTCTCTAGAACAAGGACAAAGGTACTGAGATCACATGGACGAATGATTGATTTATGACCCAAGTGCAAAGGCAGTGAGTCACAGCATCAGAGAGACCAGGCAAACCTCACTCTCCTCCCCACACAGTCCCCTGACACAGAGGACCTGTTGGGTGGCCAACACAAAGATGGTACAGCGGACAGACAGGCACCTCCCTTCGGAGGTGGCTGTCCTCATTTTTAAAAAGGCCCTTGAGGATGATACCTAATCACATGGGCTCAGAGGGTGAACTATGGGTCAGGTCAGCTGTTCCCTAAGTACTGGGTGAGGTTGGCTTAGCATCTCTCTGAACTGAGTAGGAGAGTCCAGTACTCCTCAGGATAGTTCAAGTTCCCCCTGAGAGTGGGGCAGAGGGCAGGGCCTATTGCCTCTGGGCTGTGCTCCTGTGTGCCTCAAGTCAGCTCAGTGTAGGAGTTCTGGCTGGCTTCACCCTGTGGTGAGGTGTCCAGCTCAGCCCTGTTCCTTGTTTCTACACATAAACACATAGGCACTTGCCCCCTTCAGAGACAGGGTCTCAGCAGCCTCCCCTCAAACTCTTCATCTTCCTGCCTCTCCTGCTCCCTGTGATCCCGGGAGTGCGCCACTGAACCTGGACACTCGGCTATCTCTTGGCATACATCACATCACAACTTAGCTACTTTGCAGAAGGCGTGGATCCACAGAGGGGTTGATTCAGCAAGGGTGCAAACAGCTAGGAAATGGAGTGCTGCCGGTTGCTTACATTCTCAAAACGTCCTTTTCCCTCCTTGATACACAGGCTGAGTAAAGTACAGATTCCTCTTGTTTTCATCTGCCCAGTAGCACACAACTCCAAGCCTCTCTGAGAATTCATTGAGATGGGGCAATGTTACGGAGGGGGGGGGCAGTTCATAGGCAAAGAGCTCTTCTACGCAGGGCTGCCAGGCTGGGGTGTGACTAGGGATGGGTGGGATCTTCTTTAGCCTACAGCTGCTTGCTATCTTAGGGTTTCTATTCCTATAATGAAAAAAAAATAACCAAAACAATTTTGGGAGGAAAGGGTTTATTTGGCTTACACTTCCACATCAGAGTACATCATTGAAAGAAGTCAGGACAGGAACTCAAGCAGGACAGGAACCTGGAAGCAGGAGCTGATGCAGAGGCCATGGAGGAGTGCTGCTTACTGACTTGCTCATCATGGATTGTTCAGCTGGTTTTTGTTTGTTTGTTTGTTTGTTTGTTTGCTTGTTTGTTTTTGGTTTTGGTTTTTCAAGAGAGATCCACCTGCCTCTGCCTCCCTAGTGCTGGAATTAAAAGTGTGCACTTCTATCACTCGGCTCTGCTTGCTTTCTTATAGAACTGAGAACCACCAGTCAAAGGATGGTACCACCCACGATGGACTGGGCCCTCCCACAGCAATCACTAATTAAGAAAATGCCCTACAGCCAGATCTTATGGAGATATTATTATCTCAATTGAGGTTCCCTCCTTTCAAATGACTAGCTTGTGTTAAGTTGACATAGAACTTGGGAGAGCACTTGCTGACAGTTGACTTCACTTTGGAGTCAGAAGCTGGGCAGGAAGTGACTTTCTTTCTAGGAGCTTCCCTGCTCCCACTGTGATCGTCACACCACTTCTGATTTGGAGGTTCAGTGACTACACTCTACATGTCAATCAAATGCCCCCTTTTGTCCATTCAACTTGGCTGAGGGTTTCCCCTTCCTCTGCCCAGTTCTCTTGCTAGAAGAAAGCAGAGAACACTTGAGGCATCAGGTTCAACAGGGCCCATCCCTTACTCTAAGGAGTTCCTGAGCCAAGAGGAGGGAAGGAAACTCTGGGCTAGAAAACTCATTAGAGCTGATGTTTGTTTATTATCCCAGCCATTACCCTGATTCCAACTCCTCCTGACATCATTATGGATCCTCATTAGTGGTCCGTTTAAGGATGACATTAAAAGCCAATGAGGGTAACTTTAGATTCCTTCAGGGTGGAGGGTTGCACACAGATTCCTTCTTTTTCTTATTTTTAAAAATATTTATTTTTAACTTAATGTGTGCATATAATGGGGGGTACATGCAAGTCACGGCACATGTGTGATGGTATGAGGAAAGCCTGCAGGAGTGAGTTATCACCTTCTACCATGTGGGTCCCTGGTAGAGAACTCAGTTTACCATGCTTGATGGCATGCACTTTTACCCCACTGAACCATATCACTGACCTGAGTATGCTAAAGGTTTTGTTTTTAGTTTTAGGGTGTGTGTGTGTGTGTGTGTGTGTGTGTGTGTGTGTGTGTGTGTGTGTATGCTCAATGAGGCATCCCCTGTAAATGGAGTTATAGACTGTAAGTTGACCAACATGGGTACTGGGAATTGAACTCTAGTCCTCTGGAAAAAATAGCATTTTTAATTGCTGAGATAATGCTTCAACTTGGCCTGTGTATTTTAACAGACTAATTTTTAATGTTTTCTTGTGTTTCACAATAAAGCTATATAATGTGTGTATTTCTCCCTTGCCTTGGTTTCCTGAATGCTGAGAGATAGATTTAGGGTTTAACACAAACAAATTAGCAAACATCTACCTCCTCTCTCCCTTCATCATTACTAATTTCTAATATTTAATATAAATGCAGACATATGTTGTTCCTTGTTTCCATGTGAGTCAGTACTTTAAACTGCTCCAGAGTCTTAGAGTCAGCAAAGGATAAATCATAGCTGGGAGTGTTGGCTCCAACCATTACCTCAGCACCTGAGAACAGAAGTTTCTAGAAAGAGATGTACCGACTGTACTGCCGGTGGAAGCTGTCAGTAAGCAGCCGTGTGCTTAGGAAGATCAACATCCCATCCCATGCCCATACCCCAGCCTGTCAGCCAGGTTTGGGAGGAGAGTTTCTTTGTTTTGAGTTCAAATCAGACTAGGATACGAGGTGAGACCCTTTCTCCATAAACAGAGGGCTGAAGATATGTGTGTGATAGAGTGCTTGCCTCATCTGCAGAAGCTCTGGGTTTGATCCCCAGTACCACACAAACTGGTCATGGTGACAAAGGCCTGCAATTGCTGCAATCAAGAGGTAAGGCAGGAGGACAGAAGTTCGAATTCATCCTCAGTTATGTGGGAAGTTCGAAGCCAGCTTAGACTGCATGAGCCTTGTCTGAACGAATGAATGAATGAATGAATGAATGAATGAATGAGTGAACGAATAAATATCATAATGGTTAGCATGTCCTGACCCTTTCTCAACAAACAAATAACAAAAAGTGCTAATAGTGGTACAGGCAACACATGCAGGCAAAACACCACTTACAGATTAAATAAGTAAATAAAATCATTTGAAATATTTTAAAAGTGATAATAGTGCCAGGCAGTGATGGCTCACGCCTTCAATCCCAGCACTCAGAGGCAGAGGATCTCTGAGTTGGAGGCCAGCCTTGTCTACAAAGTGAGCTCCAGGACAACTAGGACTGTTTCACAGAGAAACCCCATCTCAAGGAAGAAAAAAAAAAGTGCTAATAGAATATATTGATTATTATGGGGTAGGCATATTCCAGGGACTGTAACTCATTTCATCCTCTAACAATGCTGAAGTAAGAGCAGCTGTTATTGGCCCCATTTAACAGATAAGCACACTAAGAGTGGTGATAACTTGCTTGAGAGCACAGGACTAGGAGTTGGACCCAGCAGTGTGGCTCCAAGGCATGCACAAGTCTCCACGATGGACTAAATGAATCCCAAGTCCACTCACAAACCACATTATTCCACCAGGGTCAATGACCATTAAAACAAGATGGACAGAGCAAACGGTCCCAACTGCCTATTCCTAATGTAGAGACACACCAATAACCTGATTCTTAGTGGGGGAGATGGGAAGGTGACACAATGAATCCTCTCTACCTTTCGCTGCCTCCGGATGAAGCCTGGGAATGAGAGTACAGTGCTATCGAAGTGCAAAGGATATGTCTAAAAACATCCTCGGGCCAGCCTATAAAGGCCTTAAAGGCAAAGCTAAGAATAAACTTTTACTCATAAAGGAGCCCATGAAGGGATTCAAGCAACAATCAGGCTGGACTGGTGGTCTCAGAGCTCAGCCTGAGGGAAGTGCAGCCAGGGGGCTCTCCCCACAGGAAGCCCTCTTTGGATGCCTGCAGAGACCAAACCTTAAACTGGATATGAGATGAGCTCAGGAAGTGGCCTGCAGAATATCTGCCCTGATGGGGAGATTTCTGTCTCTATAGCAGGGGATCTCATATTCTGCTGGGGCCCTGGCATGGTCAGTGTGGACCACAGATGGCAGATTAACACTGAGCCAGGGCAGATCTCCTGGCCCAATACTCTCTCTTTACAGATAAGCAGACTGAGGTTCGGGGAGGAGACTCCCAGTCCAGCTATCTCTCCCTGTCTCTGGGCTCCTTCCTCTGACCCAGATGGATCAGGTGCTTGGCCTTCCCTGGCCTGGAGCCTGTGGTGCAGTAAAGAAACACCTTGGCCCAGAGCCAGAAGGCTGAAGGGGAGAAGCTGGCATAGCATCCCTTCTTCAGTTCCTCCTGGTGTAGCCCTTTCAGGATCTGTATCCTCCACCCTTTGCCCCTACTGCCCCAGCTGCTTGCCCCAGACACTCAGGCCCCAGGAGGCCTAGCCAAGCAACATCTGGGGTTGCTTCACCAGCCTTAGGGCCTCTCCTCTTGTTTTCTGTCTGGAGTTAAAGTGGATCTGTCCTGGGCCCCCAGGAAGGAGGAGGGGGGCTTTACAAGGGGTCTGTCCTCTAAGTTTGCAAAGGGGCAATAAATTCAGCTTCAGATCTGCTGTTGTCCCCAAGTCCATGTGTTCCCTATTGAGTTTCCAGCACTTGTAGTCACACCTTCTTAAGTTGCAGAAGGCCCATGAAGTGGAGGTGTGGGAGGTCACATTCTTGAGGTTCCTAGGATAACAGGCTTTTAGCAGACAGTTTTCCCCCCTTTTGTTCCCAGATACACCTAGGGAGCCACAGGAGGAAAAACATACCACTAGGACTTTTCCAGCCAATACTGGTCTGGCCATCTGTCCATGTCTCTCCCCAGTTCCTGCTCATGTTGTGTTCACTCCCACCCCCACCCAAGCCTGCCTTCCTTTCCTCTGTCTACCACAGGATCAGAGTGTCCCTTCTCCCTAGACACTAGTGAGTCAGTAGGATATAACAGTTGAGGAGTAGTCCCCCAGGGCAACAGATGCCTGGGGGGAGGGGGTGGCTGGTACAGCTAGTCTGTGGGGCCTAGCACTTAGTGGCAAGAGGGATGAATTCATAGCACTTGCTAGTCACTCTTCCAGTGGTGGAGATGGGGTCCTAAGAGCCCCTACCACACAGTGTTGGGGATGAGAGCAAGTTGGAAGAGCACAAACGGGCTGTTGGAGGAGCTTTAATACATGGAGGGCACCCGGCAGTCATTAGGACTGTGGCTGGCCCCCTACAGTAAAAATGGCTGTTCTTGGAGAGTTTTGTTTTTATTTTTGTTTTGAAGCAGGCTTTCATGTGTCCTAGGCTGGCCTTGAACTTGCTTTGTAAGCTGAAGATGATCCTAATTGTCTGATGCTCCTGTGTCTCTACCTTCTGAATGCTGGGATTATAGACATACATTGCCATACCTGGTTATTACCATACCTCCACAGTGCTGGGGATGAACCTAGGGCTTTTTGCACGCTAGACAAGCATTCTACAACTATGCTTCGCCCCAGAACTAGACAGTTTATTTCTTGCCCTGTCTAACACTCTGGGTCTCACCTCTCAATCCTGGTTTTTCTCCCTGGACTAGGCTCTGTGTCTACCTCCAGGGTCTGGTTGGGACTCAACTTGTCTTTCCTTTGGGTTTGCTGATCACTGTCTAAAGGGCAGATACTCTTGTCCTGCTATGCACACATGCTCTCCTCCATTCTGATTCCCACCCCTCCCCCACCCCTCCATTTTCTTGAACTAGAAACTTTTCCTAAACCCTCAGTCCCTCCAAGTATGCTCTCTTGGGTCCCTCCTGGGTCTCTGGGCTTCACTTTGGCTTGCTGTCTAACAATGTTGTCTTCAGAACAAATGAGGGAATGGGTTACTTTCTAGTTACAGACTCTTCTCTAGGTTGCCAAAAATGGTTCTCTGAGGTTTAAAATATGTTATAGCCCCCAAGGGAAAACGCCTTTTCCTTGTTTGCACTTTTCCTTGCCTTCCTTTAGTCCTTCAGTGTTCTGCCTACTCTCACCCTAATCCTTCATGAACGGTCTGTCTGTCCTACTCTCAGTTCACTTTGGTGGTGGGGGAGAGGTGGAAAGAGGTGGAAATTTCAAACAGGGCTCACATCCTCAGTTCTGTGCTCTCATGAGTAGACTTTGGTGACAATATTTTCTTCTGTTTCTAATTCCTGTTTCTGAATGTCAAGAATAACTCCCAGCCTGGTAACCTTGGGTACAGCTTTGTGAGAAGTGGACAGGAAGTCCTAGAAGAGCCCCCCTGGCAGCCAAGTGAAAAGATTCAGCAGTATTTCTGTTCTGCTTAGGGAGGGGTGAAGAGAGGCTGGCCCACCCTGGTGATGGGTTTTATCAGCTCTGGGCAGCACAGCAAAGTGCTAGAGGAAAGATCAAATTAGCATCCGCAGCAGCTACACACAGGCAAACAGCACCCCCACCCCAAGGCCTGTCCATCTCAGGATGCAGGCTTCAGCAGGCACCAGGACACAGCCACTCTGTACTGCCTCACTCCCACCAACTCGAGCTCACGCATACACTTCAGTGCGTAGACTCACTCAAAATATACACCACCCTCCTACCCACACTGATACACATGGAGACTCACAGAATCACACACAGTACCGTGTGGGAGGGAGCTGAAGTCATTCTCCCAGAATAGCTCAGCCTGGCCTCTGACAGCAGAGCCACCAAGCTTGCCTCAGGTTTCCACATGTGGTCAGAACTGAGAGGTAACCTTGACAACCAAGCCAAGGTCCCCACAGAAGTACACACCACTATCTAGTGGTTCCTAACTGGCAAGTAGAGAGAACAAGGCCTGTGTGATATCCCCACAGACAAAGTCAGGACAGAAGGACCTAGTTCTTGGGTTGGTCTAAGGAGGGCAGTTTGGAATACCACGTCATTCTCCAAGGGGTAGGCCAGACAAATGGATAGAATGGCCAGAGGGAAGGTAGGTATGGGGTCACATGGCACTGAAGTTTCTGGTGCAGATAAAGTGTAGACTGAAGCCATCCTCACCCTTGCTATCACCAAGAAACCAGTGACTGTGTCTGTGGAGTCACAGTCAACACGGTGTGTCAGCACTTATGTTCACCATCCAACTGATGGATGGAGGTAGAAGAAGAAACAAGAGAATGAGGAGTAAGAAAAGGAACAAGCTGGAAGGAGGAAGAGAGGGTGATGGAGAGAGGGAGCCACTGTCCTTACCCTGATGTCCCAAACACTCCAAGGACAAGAGGCATGGATACTTGGAAGCACCTAAAAGCTCTACCAAGGTGGCCTTTCCCCTTTGTTTTGTTTTAATTGATGTTGTTTGAAACCAGATCTCACTATGTAGCCCTTAGGTGGCTTAGAACCTTCTATGTGTAACAGGCTAGTCTTGAACTCACAGAGATCTGCCTGCCTCTGTTTCCCCAGTGCTGGGGTTGAAGGTGTGTGCCACCACAGCTGGTGATATCATCAACTTAAGGGCAGTTTAAATAAATGTAAAACAAAATCAGGACTAATGTAACGTGTTTGGTGCTCTCAGAAATCAATCTTAAGGCTGGATATGATAGCAAACACCTTTAATTCTAGCATTTTAAGAGGCAGAGGCCAGCCTGGTCTGCATAAGAAGTTCTAGGCCAGCCAGAGCTACACTGTGAAACCCTGTTTCAAAACAAACAATTCTGGAACCCAAATCCTTATTTGGGGTTACTGCTGCAGCAAAGTGGCCTAGGAATGTTGAGATAAATTAAGCCCCTTTATAGACTTTGGGAGTAGAAAGAGAAGATGCAGAAGGAAGGGGTCTGCCTGTTGGTTCTTATGGAGTACTGCACACTACAGCCAGGATACAATCCAAAACACTGCGGTGTCTCCGCAGAAAAACACCTTGGTAGCACTACGCAGCAGCATCACCCATAAATCAGGATTTAGTTTCTAGAATTGTTTATTTTGAAACACGTTCTCACTGTGTAGCTCTAGCTGGCCTGGAACTCTGTAGGTAGACCAGGCTGGCCTCTGCCCCTCTGAGTACTGTGATTAAAGGTGTTTGCTACAACAGCCACGCTTAGAATTGATTTCAGGGTTGGGGTTGCCTTACCTTCCTGCTCCTATCCTCACATCTGGGCTCTTTATCTGTAATCATGGCATCACTGTCAAGAGTGATTGCTCTGTGGGCCCTGTGGCCAGAGCAGCAACAGCCCAGGAACTGGAGGAATCTAGTGAAAAGAGAACCACATTTGTAACCTGCAAGCTCTGTCCTGTTTGGGCACTACTAAGAGGTCACTGCATAGCCTGCTAGGAGATGTGAACATTTACAGAAGGGCAAGTTTAATTTCCTAAAGACAAACAAAGCCGATGCATGGATTTGTGGAAAGCTCTTTTCATCAATGTGCTTGTAGGATGACAGAATAGCAGACCCAAGCCAAAGACAGCGAGAGGCAATGACAAGGGTGTCAGACTCAGGCACTGAGCAAGTTATCACAGGCCTGTGTGCTTTCACCTATTCTGCTGACTTCCTTGTGGCTAGCCTTGGTCAGCTCTGGCCTTGGTGACACTTGACCTCTTTGGTTCAATGCATCTAGGTTATCTTTTTCCAAGATCAGCCCGGTTTCCTGTTAAAATACTAACAATTCCCCTCAATAAGCAGAAGTAATCACCTCATCCATCCAAACCCAGACCCCGAGGAGGAGCAGTGAAGAAGCTCTCCAAGGATTATGTTTAATGGCAAAGCACTAGAATCCAGGCATTTTGATTCATCCCATGAAACAGAAGAGGAGAGCATATGAACTGGGAGTGCTCCTGTAATCGGGAGGCATACAAACGTAGTAGCCTGCTTCCAAGTAACTAGTACACTGATGTTGGGCCAGGGGAGGAGGAATCTTGCTCGTGAGGCTGAGGCAGGAGGATTCCCAGTTTGAGACAAGCTAAGTGACTATACGGATAGCATCAATTTAGCTTTGGGAGAATGGTCACTACCTCAATGAAGTGTCAGAAATCCAGGGGAGTACGAACTGGTGGCCAAGTAGCAATGAGGTGTTCTGAGTTAAAGACGCAAGCCACGGTGCACCTGGGCCAGGGATGTGTGAGGTGAGGACCATGTAATAGAGCTACGGATAATGGGGAAATGTTGCAGGACCTAGGAGGCAGAGCTGTTGTGCTATTTAGAAGACAGTGAAAGGGGACCCTATAGCACCAAGTGGTAGAAACTTACAAAGGTAGGTCGTACAAAATGCTGAAATGTCTTAGGCGCCAGGGAAAGGAGTCCAGACAGTCTAGCAAGTGGAGTAGTTGTCTCATATTCTGAGTCCTTAGGAAAAGGACTCTATTCCCCCAGGGAAGGCCTTTTGGGGCAGGACTGGGTAAGAAGGCATCAGTCTTGGGACTAGGTCTGAGGTAGAGGTAGTGATCATAGCTTTGGCTGAAAGGAAGACCAGGGAGGGCAGCACTAGACATCCACAGGGAGGGACAGCATGAAAAAGATGGAAGTACTGACGTGGAAATTCACTGAAGAAAAATAAATAGCAGAAGGGAGAGCTCTGGATAGGAAGCAGAAATAAAAGGGAAGGGGAACACAGGGTGGGAAGGGCACAAAGGACCCAGAAAGGGAAGCTGGTGGGGACAGGTAGAGAAGCCTGGGGGCGCTGCTTCTCAGTAACAAACACACACACACACACACACACACACACACACACACACACACACACACACACAACCTCAGGATTTTACACAAGCCATGGAGCTAAGTTCATTTAACAAACAGGGTCTCATTGCAGGTCAGATCCTGTGCTGGGCTCAGAGGTGTGGGTGACAAGTTGCCCATTCAATAGTCTGCCTAGCTTCCTGGTACCAGTCCTTGAGCCCCCAAGTGTAGACGAAGCCAGAGCCAAAGCCTTTCTTCTGGGGAGATAGTATTTACAAAAGCCTTCATCCACAAAGAGGAAGGAAGACGAATCAGTGAAGAGGGAGGAGCAGAGGGCCAACGGAAAACTTTGTACTGCTCACACCAGACTACTTAAAAAAAAAAAAAAAAAGCCACTTAAAGGGAAGTGAGAACTGGAAAAATAACCCAATGGACAGAAAAGTCTCTCCTCGACATTCCTCCCACTGCGACACCAGTGAGAGCTGATTGCTTTTAGGCAATTGCTGAAGAGGAAGAGCAGAATTTGTTGGGTAAGGTGGAATTATTATGGAAGCAAATAGACTACAATCCCCATTGCCGAAAACATGAGGAGCCGGTTCTGACCAGCTGGGAGAGAGTGGCAGAGATGACCTGGCGCCAGAGTGTCTGTTTTGGGGAGGCGTGGGAGAAGTAGCATCGGCGAGGACATCCTGGAGGAGGTGGCAGGCAACCGCTGCCTTGGAACTGTGCAGAGGCGACGTCCGGGCATGCCCGGTGTGGCGCGCTTCCTCTGCCCAGGTCCTGGTCCCTCTCCCGCCCGTCTTCCACCGCTCGGGAGTCCGGTGCTGGTTCCCAATACTGACGTCAGTGAGCGATGACCTCAGCGCCCGGGAGGCGCGGGCGAGCAGGCAGGCGGGAGGGCGGGGGCGGGGGGCGGCGGAGAAGAGAGGCGGGGCAGCTAGAGAACACGCCCCCATCCGCCAGCCTCGGCCAATGGGCGCCGCCTGCGGCTCCCCGCCTCCGCGAGCGGTATGAAAGGCGCAGCCGGAGGAAAGTCCGGGCAGAGCCCGAGCGGCGGCCAGACCACCCTCGTCTGGACATTACAGCTCCTTACCCAGCCGCCCGGCATGAGCCACGGGAAGAGAACAGACATGCTCCCGGAGATTGCCGCCGCCGTCGGCTTCCTTTCCAGCCTCCTGAGGACGCGGGGCTGCGTGAGCGAGCAAAGACTCAAGGTGTTCAGCAGGGCGCTCCAGGACGCACTGACCGGTGAGCGCACGTCGGGGTCCCAAAGCCACCGGGGAGCGGCCCCTCCTTGCCTGGGGTGTCTTTCCCCACTGTTTCTGGGACGGAGACCCCTACGCGAGCGGCGCCTGGTCTCAAATGCCTTGCTCTAATCTGCGAGGCCGCCTGTTGTCCTTCGTCCCTTGGTTTAGATCTCCGCCTCCCCGCCCTCCAGTCCCCGCCGCCTCGTTCCCAGGGCGCTGACCCTCTTCCTTGAGTACATTCTGAGTCCCTAACAACACCACGGAAAGAGCCAGTGGTCTGCGCTCAGGTTCCTAACTCAACTCTTTCTCTGAATCTTGGAGACCTCCAGTCCAGACCCTTGGGGGATGCTGTGGGCCACGAAGCCAGGTCAAGCTATGCGACTTTATGCGCAATTGAACTTTTCGAGTCCCAAACACTGTTGTTATAGTCCTTGGCCTACCATTGTCCTGGACCATTCTGCTGCTTGTTTACCCGCTGGAAGTTGTAATCTGGGCCCCCTTTGTATTTATTTCTTTTGGTTCCTCTTCACCATCTGCCACCTATTGTAGTACAGAAAAGAGTCCAGTAGCCTAGCCTGCTGGGGGTGGGGGTGGGGGTGCGAGTTATGGAGGCAGGGCAGGGTGTGAGGCAGGGAGGTGGAGGAGTGATAAGCAGCCCTTTCGCCTCTGCCT
Source organism: Cricetulus griseus (assembly GCF_003668045.3). Taxonomy (NCBI): domain Eukaryota; kingdom Metazoa; phylum Chordata; class Mammalia; order Rodentia; family Cricetidae; genus Cricetulus; species Cricetulus griseus. The sequence goes on from NC_048598.1 coordinate 55,130,419, forward strand.
CCAGCTGTTATAGCTGGTTGGTTGCCTTGGGCAGCGATAGCCATCTCTCAACATGCTGGCACAGATCTGAGGACCAACAGCTGTTTCATCAAAACAAAACCATTTTTATTCCCTTACCTTTGCTAGAGATCTCATGATTCCTCTGGTGGGGGAGGGATGGGAGGCCTGGTGACTTGCTGGACACCCAACAATGTTGGTCGCTCACTGGGCTTTGAAATTTCAGTGTCTGGGTTCTCAGAGACCCTGCCTGTTCATACTAGCCCATCCTTCCTTAAGCTGGATTGTGCCAAAAATATCCCTGACCCCCGGGAGAGCATCTACCTGAAAGCTCTGGGGCTGCCTTCCAATGTACATGTCCTTGGAAAAGGCCCAGGGATCTTTCTAAGTGGCAGGGGGAGTTTAAGGAGAGGCTCTGAAATACTGTCACTGAGCCCTTCCTCTTTTCCCGGCCCTCTACTCTCATCCTCCCCTTGTGGTAAACATCAGAGACAATACTTTTCTAACCAAAGCATCTCCCTCTTGTCCTTCCTCCACAGATCATTACAAACACCACTGGTTTCCAGAGAAACCATCCAAAGGCTCTGGCTATCGCTGCATCCGCATCAACCACAAGATGGACCCCATCATTAGCAAGGTGGCCAGCCAGATTGGACTCAGCCAGCCCCAGCTACATCGGCTGCTGCCCAGTGAGCTGACCCTGTGGGTTGATCCCTATGAAGTGTCCTACCGAATCGGTGAGGACGGTTCCATCTGTGTCCTGTACGAGGAGGCCCCGGTCGCTGCCTCCTATGGGCTCCTCACTTGCAAGAACCAAATGATGCTGGGCAGGAGCAGCCCCTCGAAGAACTATGTGATGGCTGTCTCCAGCTAAATAGGAGCCACCCTACCCGGGCACTCTACTGTACTCATGCTGCCGTGACAACAGGCCACCGTATACCTCAACCTGGGGAACTGTATTTTTAAATGAAGAGCTATTTATACATGTTATTTTTTTTTAAGAAAAGAGGAGAAAAAAAAACCAAAAGATTTTTTTTTTTAAAGAAAAAAAAATCCTTAAAGGGAGCTGCTTGGAAGTGGCCTCCCCAGGTGCCTTTGGAAAGAACTGTTATTGAATTTGTGAGCCAGTGTTTGCCTAGAGGAGTGGTTTGGGGATTGGCCTAGCCAAGGTAAAGGGGGATTCTTGGCTGATCCCCCAGGAGGTGGTAAAAGGGAGCAAGGAAGGTTAGCAACTGTGAATGAGAGGGGTCAGGATCTTTCCTGGGATGCCTGGATGCCTGGATGCCTGGATGCCTGGTTCCTCTCTTACTCAGGGGCATTCAAGCCTGGTCTTAAATAATACTACATTGCCTAATCTTCTTTTGTGTTTCTGCTGAGACCCTGGGTAGAGTGAACGACCTCTCCTGTTCCTTCTGTTCTGAGCAGGTTCTCTTGAAATCTTGTCTCATTCCTGAGTCTACCCTTGGGGACCTGGAAAGGCTGTTTCCCAGCCAGGAATCTATATGAACATATTTGGAGGGTGGGATGTAAGGCAGGTGTGCAAAGACTTGGGTATAGATGGAGGGAACCACACAAAACCTTTGCTCTGCTCTGTGCTGCACTGCTTTGTATGGATGGATGGCAAATAATTTAGGGGTGATTTGCAATGGAATTTTGGGACCCAAAGAGGGATGGTTCTCTCCCTCCCTTTTCCTAAACCCTGCTTTTGGGAACCACATGAAAGTCCGAATGCTGCTACCATTATTCCTTTGAGAGGTGGCTCAAAGCTCCAGGGAACTCCGGGTCCTTTCTTACTGCCTTCTCCTCAAGACTCCTGTTCCCCGCTCCCCTCTTTCATGTGATTGGGTCCTGGAGGGCCCCATTTCCTAGGACAGGAGTTCTCAATCACTGTGCAATAGTCCCAGGAAATTCTGAGACTGGGCCTCCTAGCCCCTCCTGGCGCCCTGGTGGGTTCTGGCTGGCCGGTGGGTCTTGCAGAGATCTTTCTAGGCTGCAGAGAGAGTGCCTGTGCACTAGCTGGTTTTGTGTAGGGCTGCCACTAAGAGCCACACTTTGGGCACAGCTTTATCTCCTTGGTGCTCAGAGCACCTATGGGGGAGGTTGTCTCTCTCAGTAAAATCCAAATTTATCTGTAGATGTGTGCAATATATACTGTTATGGACTGGAGAAAATTGGAAAACACTGGGAGAAAATGGCTTTCCTTCAGGTCCAGTGACACTGATGAGGGTCCTCAGAAGACCTGAGTCTCTCAAACTGAAGGACAGAGCTAGATAGAGTCAGCCCATCGCTCTCCTTAATGAGGAATCGCTTCCCCATTTCCACCGCCATGGCATCCCATTTCCTGGATTTCTTAACTCCTCAGTTTCCACTCAAAGGTGCTATTTTCCAAACACTCTGCCCAGCCTGCTCAGGCACTCCCAGCTTCGCACAGCCTTCCCAGGCGGCTTCACCTCTCTCGCTTTAAAGTTAACTCTGGGCCCACAGACCCAAGTGCTGTGGGTGGAAACAAAGCTGTGAATTGCTGCAGATGGTTCTCATGTCTTGTCCGCAAACAGGTCCCTGCCTCTTTAGAAGCAGCCTCCTGCTCTCATGCTGAGATCTGTTCTTTCTTGTCGATGTTCACTTTAAAAATGACAAAACCCCCAGAGCTGGACTGTTGAGCAGGCCTGTCTCTCTTATTAAGTAAAAATAAGTAATAGTGGTAAGTTTGTAAGCTATTCTGACAGAAAAGACAAAGGTTACTAATTGTATAATAGTGTTTTTATATGGAAGACTGTACAGCTTATGGACATATGTACACTTTCGTTTTTAATAAAAATGCAGCAAATCGTGTGCCGTGTAGAGAAGGTAAAATTCCATAGTGCCGATAGGCACTTCCCTCTCAGAACCAAACCCTGGCTTCATGTTTTGTGGAATTCCATCAGATATCCTGGGTCAGTCTGTAGCGTGCAGATGTTACAAGACATACCTTGGGTGTGTGGTGACATCATTTGCATGTACCTCCTCCCCAGGAGGTAGCTCCCCACTTCTGTCCTTTTATAAATATTCTCACAGGTCTCTAAAAATATGCTGTCTGAACACTCTGCAGCCTATTCCATAGTTTCATTCTTAGTCACTCAGCACATTTGAAAAGCTGCCCTTCTGTGTCCACATCTGTGGAAGCAACCAGCTATGGCTGGAAATTATACAGAAAAAAAAAAAAACATTCAGAAAGTTCCCCTAAAACCAACATTTTGACTTGTCATACGCTAAGCATGCCAGTACATGTGATATGACCGCAATCATACACAAGCCCACTCTGCTGTTTCTCCTGGCACCTCCACATGTTGTCTGTGGGGTCCTCATTTGAGCACATCCATCCATTCCATATGCTGGGGTCTTAGGCCTATAGTGGCAGCATCTTTACATGGACAGACTTTTCCTTGCCATTCCAGAAACAGTATAGTTTAACTATTTCCAATGTATTGGGCATTGCAAACAGCCTTATAATTTAAGGTACATGTGAGAATACTCAACTAAAAACTGCTAAGTTGTTTTACAGAGGAGACCTGAGTGTCTACAATGGTCTTGGAACCAATTTTCATGCAGCTGTCTAGTGACTTGACTATATCACCAATGAATATTAAAAACAACTAAAACACACCCTGGTTTTCACAAGTTGTCACTTCTGCTGCCATTTATTAATGTCATTCTTCCTGCCTTGTTAGAGCAGTTGAGCCCCAGGATCTGCGTACTGGGACCACATATGCTGAATGCAATGGCACAAGTTAGCTGGAAAGCAGTAATTTCTGAAAGCACATGGCATGAGAACCAATGGCTTGTTGTCATTTGTAACTACCCTTGACTTCATGGAGAGGATCTATGTAAAAATAATAACTTGCCATGCTTGATTTTGGGGTTCTTTCCTAGAATTTTGATACAGACTTGGCTTCCCAATAAAGCTTCAGGCACATTTTGACCCACATTGGATGTTTTCCTTGGCACAAAGCAGGCTGTTCTGAAATGCTTAGACAGTCTCATTTCATTTCATACTGCATGGCTTTATACACAAACATGCAGTTTGTTCTGGGTGTTCTTGGTCAGTTAGGGCAGGGAATCTGGGTGCATATGTCTGTATGTGTGAAGAGAGAAGGGAAGTCAGCTTGGCCAGGGGAGGTCAGTGTATCTGTGTCATGAATAGAATATTGGAACCCACTAATGTCAGGGGGTACTGCAGGAAGAGCCCTTTCTTTTGTTCTTCTCTTTGTGGATGCAAGGACAGGGTTAGGATCATCCTTGGTGTCAAATTCTTTTGGGTTATTCAATACAAAGTATGCATCTATCTTCTTATTTCCTAAAAGGCCCCACTCCTAAGGGACATTTCATCACCTAGTGGAAGACCGAATGGCATTCAGGGAAGGTTGTCAGGCGGCCACGGGGGCAGGCCAACCCATCTTTGTCAGGGAAACCACAGGATGGCAGATTCAACTTGGGGTTGCTTTTGGTTCTTGGTAGGCTAATAATGGCCACTCAATTTATACAAGAGGGCTCTGTGATCCAGGAAGATGTTACTTCTTTCAGACTTGACCAGTATAAGTAGGAGCAGAGAACACCTACTGGCTGCTGGGTGTCTTAGGGCTCTGAGTAACAGGCAGTTGCTTGCCCAGGCTCTGAAACTAGACTTTCAGCTTTCCTACAGCTTGGTAAACCATGGCAGCCTGGAGTCCTGTCTGTGGTCAGCTGTTTGGGGATGATAATGTCCCTCCCGAGAGGGTCCGGGCAAGGCGCTGGCAGCTGTAGATTAAGAGCCCATCCTGGCTTCCGATAAGGTTTGGGTGGAGGAGGCCTTGATGCTGCCAAAACCAAGCACCAGGAGGAAGAAACCACTTCTGTGGGTCTGGCACTGGCTCCCATAGCAGCCTTTGGTAAGAAAGGGTACTGAAGATTCAAGAGCCCTGGTTCCCAGGTCAGCACCAGCTTTCCTGGCCCCATGAAAGTTTTGCAGTAGAGTTTGTGGTTGAGAGGGAAAATATATGGTTCTTTTCTTCAAGTAGCTAGTAAGTTTGGAAAAATCATCCAGTTTTTCCTGTCTTAGAAACCAGCCGGGCGAGCTGAACATGTTGAATTATGCTTATAATCCTAGCTCTTGGAATGCTGAGGCAGGAAGATAACCACGAAGCAAGCCTGGACTACAGAGTAAGAGTCTGTGTCAAAAAGAAAAAGAGATGGAGAGGGGAGAGGAGAGAGAAGGAGGGGGGAGACAGGAGGAGAGGAGGGGAGGAGAGTGTGGGTGGTGGATTAATATCCCTTGAATGCTCCTGTCCTTTTCCTCAGTCTAAAACATCCTCACCACCCTGGCAGACACTGGAGCCAAATGAGAATAATTACTATTATTCTTTTCAATTAGTCGAACTGATAGGTCACTTAGGTGGGGATGGAGTCAGGTGTTCATCTCTAGCTTTTGTCAGACTCCTACTTGCTAAGGTTTCCAGTCCTGAAGACAGTGAAATGGACATGCAGGGAAGTTGAGAATGAAGACTTAAGCGCCAGGTGTCCTGGCAAGGTCTATTTCAGGTCTGCTCCCTGCCCACTGACTGGGCAACCTGGGGCAAGTGGCCAACACGGCTTAGTTTCCCCCAGGTATGGAATGGGATTTCAAAAGCAACCATTTCAACAGGTCACAAAGATGACATTTGATCTGTCACTTAGACTAGTTCCAATATCCAGTGAATGGGAATTGCCATTACTAATGGAAGTTAACGTCACCTTTTCAAGGGCCCTGAGTTGGCCTTGAGGTCAGTGTCAAATAAGAAAGTAATAGAATCTGCTAGCATCTTCAAAAATGGTTACAGTTAATACAGTTCTGTGGCCTCTCCCTCAATCCTTAGTTTAAAAAAAGAAATCCATCTACTTCTAGCACCCTTGCAAGGGTCACATGAAAGTAGGCACACTGATTGAATGACCTCTGCCATTCTTGTGGAAAATACATGGTGTTCCTGCTATTTACTACCCCTGACCGTGTTGGCTCTATTGGCCTACTTGTGGATTAATATCAAACCGGCTACGTGCTAATTCACACAGAGTGGGCGGGGAAGGGGTTCTCCAATAGCAGCTTTCCCTGTCTGTGAACTCACACCCAATGGACTCCCTTCCCAGAAATGAAATAAATGGGGAAGCTGAGAAGGGCAAGCCTGAGCTCTCTGGCTTTGTTTCCTACTATTTCTTTGCAGAGTTGGTGGCGAAACCACTCAGTTCAGTCTAAGAGGCTGCCAGGCCCTGGGATAATGATCTCTAGCAGGACTGTGTCCTGGATGCACAGCCTTTCCCCTGCTTTGATAGCCTGGTTCCCCAGAAACTCTTATTTTGTTCCCAGCAGAAACCTGGCCCTGCCACTTGCCACCCTCATTCCCACAAACAAGGGCGGGGCCTTAGTTCAACCCTTGTCCAGTAAGCTGGACAGGCTGTCTGGACTACATCAGATAAGAGTCAGTAACAGCTGGGTGGGTTGAATAAATGCTGCTTTATTTACCAGCACTCGGGGAGAGGGCGTTTAAACCCTGATGGCCATCAGGCAGTAAATGAGTGAGGACAGCTGGGTAAAGGCTGGAGTGAGCCTGGAGATTGAGCACAAGCCTTATTAGAAAAGGGCCTCCAGTCCTTGGCTGTAGTTCACTGTCATCAAGCATAAGAGACCATGACACAAGATACTATGGCTTTGTTTGTTTGTTTTTGAGACAGGGTCTCGGTTATCCCTGGCTGGCCTAGAACTGGCTATGTACCCAAGGATGAATGTGAACTCCAGATGCTCCCATCTGTGTCTCTTAAGTACTGGGATTACAGACGCTGTGCTGGGGATTAAACCCAGGGCTTTGTTCATGCTAGCAAAGACTCTGCCATCTAAACTACATCCTATCCAGGCCACGGTTGGTTTTTTGTTTTGTTTTTGACAATATATATATGCATAGGGCCCTTGGATGTGACCTCTGATGCATCCAGAAATGAAGAGGTGGGGGTTCCTTCTCCAACCCTCACAGGAGGAGGAAGGCTCTGTATTGTGGACATTACTGGTAGCCTGACAGGCCCTGATCTCCAGGGAGGCACATTCTGACTCCTCCCTAATGGAACTAGAGGTACACAGAAGCCTTCCTCTGCGTCCCCCAGGAAGCAGGAATCAGCTTCCTCCATGTTCAGCTGGTGCCCATTCACTTGTGTAAGGAACTGTGCATGGTCTATGAATCTTTGCCCAAGGAATGCCCCGTCCTCTCCTGTCCACCCACTGTTTCCTGGTGAACTCACACCTTTGAGATTTCAGACCACCAGGCAACTTTTCTGTGACATCTCCTTGGTAGGATATGTGGCCTTCCTCTGAGTTCTCATGATGTTCACTTCTCACCATTGGTCCTTGTACCTTTAAATCTACACTGAGCCAGAATGAGGGCCAGGTCTTGCCTGGATGGCATCTGGTCCTCAGTAGGTGCTGGTGAACAGTGATCTGGTGAGTGAAAGCTGTAGGTGACCCAAGTGGAGAATGGTAGATGAACATAATTTAGATCAGAGATGATGTTTCAAAAAGAAAATTAGTCCATTCAGGATTGGGCATTAAAAGTGCATTTCAACTGAAAATATCTGGGGTTTACTGGGAGCCTGTGACCACATCTTCTTGAGAAAATTTAGGGCTTTGAATATTGCTGGCTCTCAAGACTTAGGAACCTGCTATTATCCACACATCCTAACAAGTCTTAGTTACCCATTAACTCCCTAAGTACATTTACACAGTAATCACCAGGAGACAAGGCTGAGCAGTTCTGGGGAAGGACTCTGATTTTGGCTGCTAAAGGCTGAATAGCCGTAGAACCCAGTTCCATCTCCAACACTAGATCTCCACAGCTGATTTGGACTAGCTGCAAGGTAGTGGGATAGCACTGGGAAGTGGGGAGCCTAGCTGCAGGCCTGGTAGAAACTGGCTATACTGATGGGGTCTTTGTTAGCCTCATCTCATGCTTCCCCTACTGTGAGTATCAGTTTTCTGAATTTTAAGACAAGTCACTGTGGTAAGTCATCTCTCCATTTCTGTTTCCAGATGGAATGGAGGAAAAAAAAAATCTCTGAAACTTGTCCCATTTCCCAACAGCACGTAGTCCAGATCCTGCCCCTGTTGCCCCCAGGCACCTTGGCAACCTCCTCTGTGCCCCCCCCCACTTCCTGCCTGGCCAGCATCTTGAGATAAGCACAGATCCTATTTCACTGTGTCATTTTTTCCCCTGTTACCTTTCTTTGCCATTCCAAACCTGTGAGATGGAAATAAATCCAGGGCCAAGACCCCTCACCTTGTCACATTCTTTCCTGCTTACTTTTTCCTAAAGCAGTGGTTTTTCACCTTCCTAATGCTGTGATCTTTTCATACAGTTCCTCATGGTGTGGTGACCACCGACCATAAAATTATTTTTGTTGCAACTGCATAACTAATTTTGATACTGTTATGAATCGTAACATAAATATTTCTGGAGTTAGAGGTGTGCCAGATGGGTTGCAACCCACGGGTTGAGATGAGAACCATTGCCTAAAACCCTGTGTGCAAGTTTTTTTTTCTTTGTCAGTGTATGTGTGGCACAGTAGCTCTTCTTTTGGGGGGGGTCTGAGTACCTACACTGTGTACCCAGGCATTCAGCCTGATGCCTTGCAATGCCATGGTCCCAAGCTCTCTGAGATACAATGGCCTTGAACACAGAGGGAAAAAGCAAAGCCCCCATGACCAGAAGGGGAAGGTGGACATGGTCTTTCTTAAAGCAGAGTGTATGCTTGTCCCTTCCTCTACTGCTTCTTCTGTTGCCTGCCATAAATAACTCCACTGTCTGCTGTTTATGTGGTCTGACCTCGGGGTTAGGAAAAATGTTCATACTTTCAGGACACAGCTTTTTTCTAGTCCTTTCTGATGCACACACATTTCATTATTGTTTAAACATAATAAATGCAAATTAGTACATACTTTTTTTTTTTGAGACAGTCTCATGTTGCTCTGCCTGGCCTTGAACTCAGCATGTAGCTGGAGATGACTTTGGACTTACTCTCTTGCCTCTACCTTCTGAGTGCTAGATTACATATGTACACCACCATTCCTAGGTTATGTGCTGGGGATGAAACCCAGGGCTTCGTTCATGCTGCAATTGAGTATCTACCAGTTGAGTACCAAGTGAGCTACACCCCCAGCTTCCAGTAGCACTTCTTATATTGTGTCGATGTCTGGTGGTTCTACAAGTTTGGGTCCCATCTTCAACTGTTGCTGCAAGCATCTCTACGGTGGGACCACAGTCTTTTATGTCCTATTATATCTTGTGTGTTAGTCTTCCACTCTGTGCAGTGCAGGCCTAAGCACACTGGTGGCTGAATGAAGACTCAAATAACCACTTATGTCTACAGGCAGTTGCAGGGCTTGGTCCTGTTCCCCTGCCCTCCCATTCTGAAGCTAAAAGAGACTTGACTTTGGGGAATTTTCTCAGAAGGGTGAAGGAGTTCCATAAGCTCAGTCTGCCTACATGTGCATGCAGGGTGCACAGTCTCTCATGAGCCAGCATCTTCTGGGTAGACAATGATGGTTGAGCTTCCTTTGATTTTCTCAGTTAAAATTGCTCCACCCTGAACCACAACTTGAGATAACAAGCGGTGAATAGGCATATATGGGTGGAAATCTAGATGAATAAGTTTTCAAATAAGTGGCTATGCACTCCTGGAAGGAGCTTTCATATAATGTGGGTTCATACTTCCCTTAAGGAATCTGTTTTCCTGCTTGGACCTCTGGTTCATATTACTTGATTTAAAGAGGCTCAGAATCAGAGGCTGGAGATGAAAAGCCGTGCCAGGAGTCTTTCTGTATGATTGCTCTTGTCCTGGACTATGGAAACTGGTGTCCAAGAGGCATGTTCTCTTATGTGTGTGTGTGTGTGTGTGTTTGTGTGTTTGTGTGTGTGTCTGTGTGTGTGTGAGTGTGTGTGTGTTTGTGTGTGTGTGAGTGTGTGTGTGTGTGTGTGTGTGTGTGTGTGTGTATGTGTGTGTGTGTATGTGTGTGTGTGTGTATGTGTGTGTGTGTGCCAGGGTGGGTGTAAGATGGGGGCACTTGAGCTGTTCAGCTGTTAGTTCTCAGCAGCTGGTGGATGCCAAGAGCAGTGCAATTAAGCACTTGGCCCCCTCCCCCAGCTTTACATCCTCAAACCCTTTCTTCTCTTGGCTGCACTCCCTTGCCAGCTGCCCTCTCCTCCAGGTGTTTCCTGTACCCTCTCTATTTGCTGGCTGGAGTTGGGAGGGATTCTGTTCTGGTTTCTTGTTAGCCAATGGCAGCTCGTAGGAGGCCCGTGCTGCTGTATCTGGGGAGAATAGAGCACAAACAGCAGCTGCCTCTTGACACCTGACTTTCAGAGAGCATGTAAACAGTGACGGATAAGAAAGAAGAACAGGGCAGGGCTGCTGGTGAGTCACTCAGGAGGGAGCATTTTGTGAGAATCCTGTTCACAGATCTGATCCCCAATTTCATTCTCTAGAGGGAAAGGAGGGGTCAGGGCCTAAAGTGAGGGTTACCCCCCAAACCTTGACATTTATTATGTCAAATCCCAGTGTAAGAAACCCAGGGATTTGACTTAATAAATACCAGGTATCCCTCCTCATCCTCCTGCCATGAAATAGATGGAGATGCCTGCTGGAGATCTTGGCAATATCCTTAGCTCATGCCTGGAAATACTGAAATGCTGCCTATCTCAATTCCAAACCTCATATCCCAGCCACAGTTAGCTTGGTGCAAAACCAAGAAGTTTTAGTTTTCTCTCCAGCCACTCACCCAGACTGGCAGGCAGGGTAGTGATTTGGGTACCATTTTCCTCATTGGAGTTGAAATGATACACATATCCTCATGCTAGTTTCATTTCTGCCGCTGATCCTGACGGGCTGTTAACTCCAAGAGATCAGGGTTGTGGATTTGGATGCTCCATTGTGTCTGTAGTGTTTGCAAAGGGCCTGACACTTAGGAGGTCCTCAGCAATGGGAATGTTACTGCCTTTCTCCTTTTCTGTGGTTATATGTTTATAAACATAACCACAGAGACCATAATAATGCATGACACTAGTGAGATGTACATCACCTCATTAAATCCTCAGAGCAACTCTGTGGGACTGTCATTATTATGTGACTATCAGTGAGAAGACAGAGGCTCAGGTTAAGCAAACTGTCCACAGGCACACTGCTAATAAATGGCAGGAGACCCAGATACAGGACTACCAAAATAAACAGAGGCAGTAAACGAGGAAGAGGAGGAGGAAGAAGAGGTGGAAAGCAGGAGGATAAGGAGATTAAAATGAAGCATCGTTATCATCATTAGCAAGACCACACTGAATCCTGGCTTTCTCCTGCTTCTCTGTGCTGCTCTTAGCCTTCAGGTCTGAATGGCAGGGCCTTTATACCATAGCACAGTTTACTCTCCGCAGGTAATACACAGATGGTAAGCAGTCTGGAGTCCAAATCTCACGAATCTATTAAGCCCAAGCTCAGACTGCTTCTTCTTGTAAAATTGTTACCATCTCTTTAGTGATTTTTATCTTGATGCTGGGGATTGAACCCAGGGCCTCCTAAATGCTAGACAAGCTCTCTACCACCCACCTAAATCCTGGACTCTTTAGTCATTTTGTTTGTTTGTTTGTTTGTTTGGGGGGGTGTCTTTTGAGACAGGGTTTCTCTGTGTAGCCCTGGCTTTCCTGGGACTCACTTTGTAGACTAGGCTGGCCCCAAACTCAGAGATCCACCTGCGTCTGCCTCCTTCCTGAGTGCTGGGATTAAAGATATGTACCACCACTGCCAGGCCCTTGTTTTTTATTTTATTTTTTAAAATCCTGCCCTTGTTGTTGTCTTTCTTTGTTTCTCTCCTTTTCTGAATCAAGGTCTCTGTAGATCAGGCTGGCCTCAAACTTGGATGATTCTGCTTTGGCCTCTTGAATGCTGGGATTACAGGCATGTGCCACCATGCCTGACCATGTCAGGTTCTTATGGTCAGAGGTCATTGCTTCCTCCCTCAGCCATGTCTTTGGTATTGGTGGTGTGTGTTTGTTTATGAGTGAGTGTGCTCATGTGTGTGGTATGCACAAGTGCACGTGTTGTCCATAGAGTCGTCTTTGTTTATCTGTCAGAATTCATCCTGAACAGAAGGTCCATGAGATCAGCTCTGACATTGCTCAATACCTTCCAGGGTGTCTGTGTCGAACACAGGGCAGAACATGGTGCAGAAGCAAGGGCTGTGGGGAGCAGGCTGTCTGCTCTAGGCTTGTAATAGAGTCTCTCCTTTGCCCTTTGATTCACTCCAGTTGGAAAAATCCTAGTCCAATACAGACCAACCAGCTGGACAGATTGATTGCTTCACCACAATCAGGAATTTCAGCTTCTGACTTCCCGGCCCTAATGCAAAACACAGAAGTGCCTGTGTTCATCATGACCCACTTCCTTTCTTACCAATCTGCTCAGGGTGGAGACGTAGGGCCGGTGGCTTCTCTTGTTTTTATAAAAGGCAAATGACCTCCCTGCCTTAGCTACTGCTTGGCCAATAGACTTTCCTGTTGGCACCACCCAGGGGGAAAAATAGAGCACTGCTTATGTCCTAAGGAGGGATTCAAAGATACCCAGAAGGGTTCAACAGGATGTAAATGCACTTGCTAAGATCACAGTGCTATGTGAATTTGAGGGTTGATGAGGATTACTGTCATCCTCAGAGTCTAGGGTCTACACATGGCTGGGTGGGTGCACATGACAACTAGAAAGACCATATATATGGTTTCGAGTTTCAGTCCTTTATTTGGTAGGCAGAGTGTCACTGAGTAAGAGCCTCTTATGGGCAGAGATGGATCTTTGCACAATTTGGGGTTGGCAGGGAGAGAGAACACAAGGATTGGTCCTCAGGATGTTGCCAGTCAGAAGGAGGTGGTGGGATAATTACATATAAAAGTACTGTACCCAAGACACTGACTCTCCAGGCTTATGTGCAAACTAATGGAGTAACACAGAATGATGAACTCCAAGTGGTGCCATCATTGCTGGATAAGGGGATGACCTGAGCCAGGTGAGGTTAGCTTGAGCAAAGGTTGGGAAAGAGATGCCTTGAGAAGTACCTTCGCAGGAAACACTTCTTTACTGTCTTAATGCTGGACTAGAAATCCAAGCCAGATTAAATACCTCCACCATGGTCAAAGCAAACAATGGGTGGTCAGAAGAGAAGGACATAATACCAGCTCAGAGGAGAGCAACTGTGGCAGCTTGCACTGTTCCCTGGTGTTCCCTCTACAGTGTTTCCCTCACCCCCACGCCCAGTTCAGTCAATCTGCAGAAGTAGCAGCTAGGGTATCAGGCCAGGGCTCATGGGCATCAAGACGATGACTCTGGCACACCTTTGATTTGGAACAGTTTCATCTCATCATCCTCATTATTGATTTTTGGTTGGAAGGATGGAATCTAGGGTCCCACATGTGTTAGGCAAGCTCTCTATGACCACCTGCCATGCAAGACTAATGTCTGAAGGCAGACAGAGGTGGAGCTAAGGGATTCAGGAGCCTGGTGCCAGGCGCTGGCTCTCCTGTGTTCTCTGAAAGCTGCTAATGTCACCTTTCACCCTGCTGTCTCAGTCACTTCACAAAATGACCAGGGAAGGATTTTGAAAACTATTTAAAGAGCCACACCTATCCCAGGATAGTGTGGGACACTGAGAATAAAGACTTGTATTCCCACAGTCTCTCTGCTGTTTACAGAGTATTGGATATCCCAGCAGCTGTTTCCATCACACTAGGAGGTATCACCGGTGGGTGTTGTTACCCCAATTTACAGAGGAAACTGCAACTCAGACAGCCTCATGATGACCGGTCTAGAATTATGCCACAAGCAGAGGATGAGCTGAGAAGGAAGCCTTCGGCTCCTGGCCTACTAGGCCATTCCCAACAACTCATGCTATTAGTTAACCAGAGTACAGCTCTCCATCTGCCCCTCAGGGCTTGGGTTTTCCATTTAACCTATTTCTGAAGAGGCAAAACAATACAGGTCAAGGGATTTTCCCTCAGTGACAGCCTGAGAACACAAAGCCCAACGATTGCGGCTTAGCGAGCTGCCCCAGACCGCGGCCTCTCTTCCCAGAGGCCCTGCCTCTGCTTAAGACTGGCCAGAAGCCGAGGAGGAGCGTGGGGGCAGAGCTCCCCAGAGGCGCACAGATGGGCAAGCTGGGCCCATCGCCGGCCATTCAGCAACCTTTTTGTTTGGCAGCCAAACAGCCAGCGTCAGCTAGCCTGCCTCTCACCTCACGGGCCTCGCCCTTCCCCCCAAGAGGGTGGGGGAAGCTGATGAGCTCCTGAGCCACCCGGCCTTCCTTCTTTATGGGGGTTGGGGAGGAGGATGAAAGAAGGCCTGCAACTGGTGCGGGGCAACTGTTGCCATCTGTCTAGTGGGACGTCACCAGGGAGGGTCTTGCCCATTCAGTCTTCACGCACCGCTGGGCCCTGGCCTTTGTCGTTGGGCCGAGTGGCTGCGGGAGGGAGGGCAACCGGAGGGAGGGGCACGGTTCTTTTGTGTCTAGACTAAACTTTCAGCTACTCACCAGGGTTATTTGCATGAATAAGGAGGGTGACGAAGCCCCACACCGCTCAGGTGATTGACAACTCCTAGTCTCACTTTGGCTTAACCTAGTGGAAGGCAGTGGTCCCAGCTTCTCCATCGAGGCTGGCCATGCTAGTCTAATGCTCCCTCGGTCTTCGGTCCCGTCCTTTTCCAAATGTGTAGTGGACCTGATAGCCTTCTCCCTACCTACCCCTCACCCCCACCCCAGACTGCGCTTGGCAGACAAGGGGGCACAAGCGGGAGAAAAGCCCTATTAGCCGCAGGACGGCAGCTGAACGGGGATAAGAAAGGAGCTGAATAGAGGCGGTGGGGTTGGCAGCTCTCCAGTCCAGCTCCTGGGCTTTGAATAACACCCCAGGCCCGGGGCTGGGATCAATGCAGGGGAAGCTTTGGGGCATTTAATTATTTAAAGGTCTCAATAAAGGACCTAAGTCCCGGAGGAAGGGGGAGGGCAGACAGATGGTGTGCCCCGTGAGCTGGGAAAGGGTGCAGGCTGGAGGGGATAGGGAGGGGCATGAGAGAAGGGGAAAGAGAAGGAATGGCTTATAAAATGGGACAGCCTGCCAAGTTCCCGGGGGCTCCTGGTACCTTTGCCTATGGTGCCTCAACTTCCAAGTTGGTGTCTGCCCTATTTTGGAAATAGACCACAAAGCTGTGAAGCTTAGGGAAGCACTTGTGATGCTTGGAGATGCTCTAAACTTGGTTCAGTTGACCAGTACTGGACACGTGGGGGGAGAAAATTGTCTCTGGGCCGCTTCTTTTTTCTTTTTAAATCATGGTAAAATTTACTAAATCACTAATTCCCCAATTCCTCTTCCTATCCTTCCCCCTGCTCCGAGTGGGACTGGACCTAGTTCCTAGGGACTTGTACAGAAGTAGGGGATGAGCCTCTCTCTCTCTCTCTCTCTCTCTCTCTCTCTCTCTCTCTCTCTCTCTCTCTCTCTTCCTTTCTTCTTTCTGAGACAGGGTCTCTCTATGTAGTCCTGGTTGGCCTGGGTCTCCCTATGAAACCAGCCTGGCTTTAAACTCACCAAGTTCTGCCTCTGCCTCTGCCTCTGCCTCTGCCTCTGCTCTCTCTGCCTCTGCCTCTCTGCCTCTGCCTCTGCCTCTGCCTCTGCCTCTGCCTCTGCCTCTGCCTCTGGAGTGCTAGAATTAAAGGCTTGAGCCACAGCATCTGGCTGAGTCAAACCTTCCTTGACAATACTGGGGGAAGAGCTACTTTGCAGGGATGGGGACAAGGTCTCACAAAGTAGCCCCGGCTGATCTCAAATTCCTGCCTCAGTCAACCAATAGATGGTATTACAAGAATGAACTACCACACCTGGCAGGAAGGTTACAACTTGACAATCAAGATCAAGATTGAAAGGGGTCCCCAGGTAAAGGCATATTACCTACATTCACCTCCAGCTGTGCCACCTAGAGCTCTGTGACAGTAGACAAGTACACAGCTAGCTACTCAATGGCTTTGATGTGAAGGTAAAAGTTTCTCTACCTAGCCTGTTGTGGGATAGGCTGATAGATAAAAAGTTCGTACTAAACTCACAATAGCTGCTACTAAACATTGATATTATTACCATCACTGGGCCAGAGTGCATGTTTATAGAGCTAGGCAATGGAGACTGAAACACGGACTTAGGAATTGGGTGTGAGGCCAAAGGAGAATTTGCAAAGGTGTAGATTTGCCTCTGTCTTCCCACCTGTTAGGGACTGAGCTATGACTGGAAGCAGGCTTAGACTATCCTGTTCAGTAACCGTCTTGTCCTCTTCTCACTGTCACTCTTCTCCGCCTGCACTAGCTCAACCGACAGCTCTGTCCTGGGTCTTGAGGCATTTTGGTCCAGACTCTTGCTCTGTAGCATCCTGGGCATTGCTAGCCAGCTTTTTCGTTGGGATGGTCAGCTTAACTGGTTAGGCGTCTTGCCATTTTTAAGTCTCCTATTTCCTGAGGCTCTTTCCTGTTGCCCATAGGGGTCACTTGGTCTTTATGAGGTTCACCGCCTCAAGACAGGATTTTCTTCATTTCATAGTCAGAAGGGACCTAGGCTTGTGAGTTGGTGTCTTGCTCAGAGGTGAGAGGGAGATGATGGTGCTTTTCAGCTGGGACAGCTGGGGGGGGGGGCACCTGGCGATCCCACCACCGGTTGCTTTGAATCAGATCTGCCCAGCGAGGGAGAGCAGAGGGGAGGAGGGCGAGGGCTGGCTGGGGCAGCGAGAGCAGGCAGGTGTCTGTTCCCTGGCTCCTATGTAACTAGGGTGGAGCCCGCAGCCACCCACCCACCCACCCTCCTCAGTCAGTCCCCACTGTAGCATCTGGCTAGGATTTAAAGTACTGAACAAGCTTGCAAAGCTGCTTTCCTTGCTCGGCAACAACACCGGGGCTGCAGTCTCCGCCCGGCCTGGGAAAGCTCCGCCTTGGTAACAAGCTTCTGACTGGCTGGTCTAGGGACGAAGCGGGCCAATCAAAGCCTGGGGGGCGGTGGTGTCGGGACCCTGGGTTTGAGAGCTGGCATGAGTCCCTCTTCTCTGGGCAATGTACAACAGGACCTTTCAGGAAGGGCGGCGGCTGCGGTGCCTCCGGTGCGCCCACCCCTCCCACGCCACCTGCTGCCAGAGTGGCTAAGTCCCTGAAGCTTTGGACATTTCCACACTTTCTGACTCTCCCCGACGCTTGATAGACGGCGAGCCCCGCCCTTTGTAAGCAGTCCGGAAGCTCTGGGATCTAGACCATCTAACACTTTCCAATCCCTAGTCCAGAGTGCCCTGGACTTGGCATTGCTTCCCCAGGTTCTTTTCTTGGGCCCTCCTCGTTGTCTTGGTGTTGGTGGTCACCCGAGTACCCCTCTCATTGCTGTTAGCCACC
Organism: Cricetulus griseus; assembly: GCF_003668045.3. Lineage (NCBI taxonomy): Eukaryota > Metazoa > Chordata > Mammalia > Rodentia > Cricetidae > Cricetulus > Cricetulus griseus. The sequence goes on from NC_048598.1 coordinate 55,147,880, forward strand.
CTCTAAACCCACACAAGGAACTCTGCGGCTGTGGCCACCAGCTGGGGTCCTCTAACAGTGTAGGTGGTTTCGGAGGACTTATGCGGGCAACTTTGTAACACAAAGTATCTCTTCCTCTTTCCTCTTTTACCAGGACCCACCAACACGTGCTGCCTTAACTCCGAAACCAGGAGGAAGGTGGCCCAGGCCACCCGAGGAACACCAGATGGCCTGGGCTTCCTCATCAGGACATCACTCTTCCTCCCAGCATGAAACTCTGCAGCAGAATTCTGCATATGTGCGCATCTGATGAAGCTGGGTCAGGGGAGACTTGTGAACCATATCTCCGTCAGACTGCGGGAGGGGGAGAGAGGAAGGAGAGGTCGTGATGGTCCTGAGACCCAAGCCTTGAGTCAGGACATCACTGAGGCAGATCCTGACACCAAAAGCACATGCAGAGCTTTCGGATTTTGGCACACTGCTCTACCTGCTGGTCACTCAGCTGGGATGAAATGTCAGAGCCGTTTGAATCTTTTCAGGTGTGCTATAATATTTTCAGTAAACCTGGGATAACGACAATAAAAATAGCTTGTGTGTTCCCTAACTCTAACATACATAAACACACAACACCTATAGACTTAGTGTTTATCACCATAGCATCCAGATAAAGATTTGAGGAACAGGTGACCAGGATTTACTTCCACCCTCCTCCACTTCCTGGCTGTGTTATTACTCTAAGCAACGTTTAACCTTTCTGAGCCTTGGTTTTCCTTTGTGTAAAACACTGATAATGGCACATCTACCTTCTGACAGTATTGTGACAGAAGTCCCCTTTAACAGTGGCCATGTGCATAAAGATCCTCCCTTATCGGGTAATAATAAAGGAGGCAATTTTCCTTTCTCACAGATGGTCAGCCTTCCTTTGAGGGTTAGATGCTAGGGGGAGACTAGATTCTAGGAGCATCAAAAGTTCCTATTAACGAAGTAATAGAAGATCCAGGGCAAAGTAAAGTAAAATCTTGACATGCCTACATTTAGGATGGATCCTGACCTGAGTAAGATAGGCTTCTGTTTCCTCACAGACATTTTTTTTTCTCAAATTCTTCTCTCTCAAAAATTTTAGAACAGCAGTACCCAATGACTTAACAGTTCTCCTCCTCCTCCAGTTTCCAGTTTCCAATGTGCTTCTTGGGCTGGCCTTAAACTTGAGATCCTCCTGCCTCAGCCTCCCCAAGTACTGACTTTATATTTCGGTATATCAATGCCTTATTTACGTATTATTATTCATATTATTTTATATATTATTTATATATCTTATTTATTACTCATTAAATTATTTTAATAGAATTTAACATTGTCTTTTTATCATGGACCCCCTGGAGTGTCCTCCCTGAGTTCTCAGTGTATATATATAATGTTTACACTAGCACCAGCATATGTCGAGCACCTGTCTGGAGTCCTTTCTCACCTGGAGCTTTACCCACTATGTGCTTTTGTCTGTTCTGAAACAGTACACAGACTTTACTCAGTGAACGTAGAGATTGGCCAGTCACGGCTCACAAATCTCTGGCAGCTATCCAATTCTGTTACCTGCCAGGCTTTGCTGATGTCAGAAGTGGATCTCTGTTGATGTTTTGTATTATCAGAACAAAAGCCAGGATGTGTCTAGGGTACCTGGTTAGGCTAGGTGACTGGGAGCAGGAAGGAGAACAAGGAGCGCACAGTGGTAGGACAGAGTTCCCAGGGAGCCAGCTGACCTGGGTTCCAGGGTTCAGTCTACCTTTAGGTGCAAGCCAATTAAACCAAGTAGGTATCAGTTACCATTTCTGTAGAGTGGATGTACCTGTTTCCTTACTACATTGACATTCTAGGAAAGACATGGGGCACAAAATTGAAAGCACTTTGTATATACTTGAAAACATTTATATATTTCAAAAACAGTAATGCGTGGGAGAGGCTAATGGGCTAGTAAATCCATTACTATTCAACATTCTTTTCGTGAGACCCAAAAGAATATGATCCCGTGGGTGTTATTAAAAACTCATGAACACAGCTCTGTGCTAACTGTTGGGGGAGCATTTGGAGGACTCATATGACATGATTCCTACCTTTAAAGAATTTACAATCCAAGTTGCTCAACTAACACATGAAACATTGATGTGTGGGATTGGCTGTGACTTTAAACAATGGCTCTCCAACATGGCCTGTTTTTTATCTCCAATGAAATGATAATCCAGTGATGGGACACTGGAGCCCTTAGGCAGACATGTCCCACTGTAATCATCGAGGTCCTGACCCCTTCCTCTCCTTTTCTGTCGTTGGCTGAGCATGCACGCACTTTCACGTATTCTTCTCAAGTTTTGGACTTGAGCAGTCTCAGTGCAGTGGCCCTTGGCTAGCCTGTGAGGCTGCCTTCCTCCTGGGATTTCACACGAATGCCACTGTCATCATTGCAGCTGCAGCAGCTGCTCTCAGGTGGGCCCTGGTTTGGACACTAGGGTGCTGCTGCTGTTCCTCCCTCACTGGGACAGAATGACCATCACTCTCCCCTTCTACAAAAGGATGAGTGCGATGGTGCCCTTCTAATTTGTGTGTTCCCCATGGGCAGGTCACTAGAAAAGGTACAAGCCATTTAGCTCTCCCGAAGCATCTAGGAGGCATGGGTCTTCTTGGTGGAGGTAGCTAGTCTGGGCTGGGCCAGAGGAGCTGTTTTTTTTTGCTCAGTGCTCTGCTGGGCACTCACCTTGGCAAGCCCAGAGAGGAGAGAAACTAACAAAGACTTAGCATCGCTGACAAGAGAGAATAGACCAGGGTAATTGTTTTTGCTTGTTTGTTTTGTTTTTGAAACAGAAGATGAAACATTCTCACTAAAAGTAACATCAATACCAACTTACACCCCTCACAGTGACAATATCCAAAGCAGTATTTGGCATTGGGAAGGTGTCCAGGCATGGGGCTCCCAGGTCTAACTGGTGTGAGGGCATATTTGTCCAGTGGCCACTTTAAAGTGGCCAGGGAAAGCAATGCCTTGCTCCCAGCTGTAGATGCCAGAGACTCTTAACTGGTGGTGCTTTTGCCCTCCAGGGAACATTTAGCAACTCAAGACACTTTGACGGTGGGGGTGAGGGTAGGGGTGAGTGGGTGCTGCTATACCAGATGGATAAGGCTTCTTTTGAAAACCCTGGTGAGACCCAAATGCAAGGATAAAGAGACGACACTGCGCTGGCTGTACCTAGTAGTAACATACTGAAAACAGCTGCCTTCCAACGAGAAAGTAGAGAAACGATTTTACAATGCTTAGAAGGAAGGAATAGGAGCTTCAAGAATTGATAAGGATAAACCTTGAACATAATGTTCTGTGGGGAAAAGTTAAGTGGCAAATATTGTGTGAAGTCACTGTATAATTGAAAGATACAACCAGGGTAGCTGGTTAGATCAGCCAGTTAGACCATGGTGCTAATTGACACAAACAACTCCAGCTAGCCTGTGAATCTATAAATATGTAATAAAAGTCCAGGTGTTCCCTGGGTTGATGACAGCCAGCCAATCTAATAAGCCGACCACAGGTTGGAAGTGTGCTCAATAGACCTAACACCTCCTAGCTCAGCACCCTGCAGAGTAGTGGTTGCTGACTTTTACAGTCACATGTCTGCCCAGCAGGCTGAAAGTGTAGGGTACCCCATGTAAATAGCCTGGGAAAGATTGGAAGCTCCCAGCTGAAGGATGCTTGCTACCATGTTCTCACTATGGCAGAGTCACACTAGAAGACAAAGGTGGACAGACGAGAGAGAACTCACCTCTGGAGAGGGCGAGGAGGCCTAGGAAGAGGCTTCGGGTGCAGTTCCGATTATAGGAAGCAAACTTGAAACTATGTTAGCACCTATTTATCCTGAATGGTGGATTCCTGGGGCTCGTCACATTGATCTCTGTGCTTCACCATATGTTTTTGATAGTTCAAAATTAGTGAAAAGAGAAAGATTCAGGGACATACGTGCGTCATCCTCTATGCACACCAACCTAGAAGAGGCTCTTTCTGTCACATAACGCCCATTTTTGGACTATCATTTTTGCTTGTCATGCAGCAGAATCACCTGAGTTTGTGGTGTTTGGACTGTAGGAACATCTGTATATAACCCCCCACAAAAATCTTTCACTCTGCCTTAAGAAAGTTCTTATTAGATGGTGTCATGGGTTGGACAGATCCAGAGCATCAGACTGTGAGCTCATCTGGAGACAGTATCTTTGAGAATGGAATTATTAAAAGTCAAGGATGAGAGCATACTGAATTAGGGAGGTCCTTAAACCTGTGCCTTGTGTCTTAGAAGAGATTACCCAAGGGTCAAATAGAAAACACCAGATGAAGATGGGGACAGTGGAGATGGAAGTGCTGCAAACCAAGGAATCCCAGGGCCCACTAGGAACATGAAGAGGCAAGCAAAATGGGTTCCAAGACCTTCCAAAAGGCATCGCTCTGAGAGCACACTGCACACTTCTGGCCTCCAGAATAAATGAGAGAATAGATTGATTCAAAAAATTGCTAGGCTACCTTATTTGCTGAGACTTCCTCAGGGCAGCCCTGGGAGACTGATGAGTGTACAGATTTGAAATCAGTCTTAGGCAGTGCCAGCTCTCACTAGAAGGACGTGTCTGCATTACAAGGAGGGAGGCACTTGTGGGTGGCAGTCCCCATTCTTGTAAGGATTGTGTATACCCTGTTGGTGTCTCCTACTCAGATCTACAGCCATTGGGGTGGTACCTCACAATCCCCAGTCCACAGACTTTCTGAAAAAAAAAATCTACCCTTTGTTTGGCCCCTCAGCATCTAAGCCCCTTATTTATTAGGGAGATTCCTCACTGCATACTGCAGAGCCAGCTCCTACTGTTTGACATGAGATTGCCAGTTGCTCACTTTGCAGTGTTGATTGCCACTAGAGCACTGGTATGGGGACTTGGCCAGACTGATCTAGACTTCAGAGTTAGTGATATGTTTGGAACCTGTCCTGACGAGGGTGCAAAGGTAAAGGCAGCAGATGGCCAGATCCCACTCAGAAGAGGGGCACAGTTCTCATCACTGCCAATCCAGTGTCTGTGCCTGGGGAAGTTTGGGGGGGTCACCATGGACTTCATGGTCATGGTCTTGGGGCTACTTCTGGTTTACACAGGGTCCACTTCCATGCTGTCAAAGAGCAGTCCCTTCTGCTCCTGACTTACTTTTACTACTAGGCATGGACCGTGAGTCCTGAAGCATTGGTGTGTACAGTGTTTGGGGACTTGGGCTTTCTGGCTCTTTCTGTGCAACAACTTTAGCCACACCTTTTTGAGTAACCCTGCTATTGTTGGCTCTTATCTGGTTCCCATCGCCCCCTTAAACTGCTGGCTAAGCTTAAAGCCAATGGCACCCTTCTGTTGTCTCAGACTGTCTCCAAAGTCCTATCTCATCAAAACAGGAGACTTAGTGAGACACCCAGGAAGGAGAGGTGGGGTTTGTTGGGGGGTAGATTTCAAGTCCAAAAGCTATTGCTGATTCTCATGTATTTATGAAGATGTCAAGACTTGACATTCAATTTTCCTAGTAGCTCCACCAGGGACTCTGACCCAATTCCTAGGTCCAGTATAATTGTGCCCTTTGTCCCTGCAGCCCAGACTTAGGTGGAAACAGCTCATTTGTCTTCAGCCTTTGTAATTCCTGTTGGGGCCCAGTGTGGCTGGGTGTGGTTACTGGGCCCTTTGTCCTTCCTAGCCATTTGGCTGTAGTTTTCTCCCTTCCTCTGCTCCCAGAGCTGGTGCTGCAGCGAGGGCTGGCTCAGTCCTTCTTGCTCCATATGTGGGCTTTGTCCTTGGGGCATGGGCTAGTTTTCAGGAGGGAAAACTTGTGCAGCTACAGGATTGAGCAATGTGTTTGCTCTGTGTTAGCACAACAAGGGCTACCCAGGGTCTCAGCTGGAAGTTGAAGTCACGTCTATTAGCTCCTATCTATGTGACTGAGAAGGAAACTTCTGGGAAAGTTTGAGGTCCACACTGAACCATTAGTCTCCTGATGTCATTTTAGCTGTGGAGTCAGCATAACTGAGTCAGCAAATAAAGGAGACCGCTCAGGTCATCCCATTGCTTCCTTAGTCACTCTAGCCCTCAGCATACAGAAGGGAAGGGGAAGGGGGAGGGGAGGGGAAGGAGACCGAATAAGAAAGAACATTTCATTCATATACTTGGTGCTTTTCTCAGTCTGCCTTGTGAGCTTCTGAATGAACAGTATCCCTTAAACTGTTAAGACAAAATGAATTAGCCCCCTCCAAATGCCACAGCAAGCACCCTGAGAACTTTATGATTCTTTCATAGACTCAGCAGCTGCAGGCTTGTTATCTGGCCCAGGGGCTGTGCACAGCTCCATTTTGTCAAATGATTGAGTTGTGCCGTAGGGAGGAAAAGTCTGAGCTTGGTGCTTTCTTCTTACATTCCTTCAGTGATCTGAATCTCTGCCTGTCTTTTCCTGTCTTCCCTTAGATAAGGTCTGTGCACTTGAATCAGAAGCAGATCTTCAGTTGGCATATAGCTAATCAAACTTTAGCACTGCCTTCATGTGTAAAGGTAACACGCACAACAGTACCCAAGGCCCCTTTCATTTCTCATGGAAATCCTAGATTTAATTTGAGATTGGGCCTCCTGTAGCCCAGGCTGGCCTTGAGCTCCTGCTCATCATGCCTCTGTCTCCTGAGTGCTTGGATTATGGCCTGTGTCACCATACCTGGCTTGAAATCATAGGTATTTTTTATATTACATGGCAGTTATTGAAAATACCTCAGCATGACTTTTGCACTCAGCGGTACTTTGAAGTAACTGTAGTCAATAGGCCTCTGGATGAATTTTGTTAATTGTATTAATAAAGAAACAGGTAATTATACCTGAATTTTATGTTTTATATGTTGGCAGCTGGATATCACAATGATTTGTTTAATTAGTGAACTATCCTGGACTGTATAGTGAGAGGCTGTTAAAAAAGAATCGGACAGTCAAGTCAACACTCTAAAAAGCTGGGAATAGTGACCCCTGTACTCCCATCTACTCAGGACGGTGAGGCACTTAAACCAGGAGTTCAAGGTTGGTCTGGTTAGCATAGCAAGATTGTTTCAAAATGAAGAAAAGCCCGTGGTTGACACTGGACCTTCTGGGGCACTGACTGGTTAGAACAAAGGAAGGAAAAATCTGCAGTCATGGAAGCCTTGAAAGACTCTGCAGTCTCTGACCATGTAAGATGAAATACTGCCCCCTTGTGGCTATAGGCAAAACAGTGGAACTATAGAGCTGCCCTCGGCATGGGGGTAGTTAAAGTGTCTGGGCACTTGAGTCTGAAAGAGAGAATTAAGGCAGCAGGTGATCTGATCCCTACCTAACAGTCCGCCTCATTGCTCTAAATGCTCCCCTTTGCTCTCTGTGGTCTGGCCATTTTGTTGCCTAGCATGTCAGAAGCTTCCTTCCATGTCCAGATCACTCCTCCCTCTCATCTAGATTTCTGTGTCCCACTTTATACCTCCCGGCTCTCAGGCAGGCTCTTGACATCCTCTCCCAGACCTGTGATCATCTTCCCAGCTCTTTCTCAGTCTGTAATGTCTGACCCTCAGGCTATGGTTTTTGTGGCGTTCATTTAGCCAATGAATGGCACTGTAGGAAATATGACTCTTCGCCCCAACTCCCCTCTTGCTGTTGAAGAGGGAAGTTTAACTGAAAAGCCACAAGGAACTATAAATGCTAGCAGGATGGCTTCAGGTCCATCCTCTGAAGAGTAAGATAGTCTCTGTTCACTTGCATCAGTCCTTTCTATCCTTAGGCCCTGGATACTCTGCTAAAGTACCCAGTTCTGCAGGGAGCATGGCAGAAACAATGGCACATCACTATCAGGCTAAAGAGAGGGTGGTCATGGCAGACAAGCTTCCCTGCTTGGTGGCCCAAGGTCCGAGTGTCTCAGTTTCCTTGTGTGTAAAAGCAATGCATAATATATAGTGAAAACAGTAGCAGCTGTGGCATAGTTGACAAGAAGGAGCAAACGAGGTAATATAAGTTAAGCCTTGCGATGGTTTGAGTAAGAATGGCCCCCATAGACTCATGTATTTAAACACCTGGTCCCCAGTTGGTGGAACTATCTGGGAAGGGTTGGGAAGTGTGGCCTTGTGGGAAGAGGTGTGTCACTGGGGGTGGGCTCTGAGGTTTCAAAAAACTGTGCCATTCCCAGTTAGCTCTCCCTGGCTGCTGCTTGTGAATCAAGATGTGTGCTCTCGGCTGTTCCATACTCCACCATCATGGACTCTACCCTCCGGAGCTTTAGCCCCATTAACTGGTTCCTACCTTGCACTCTGCTCTTGGTCTGCTGTGTTGTGAACAGCTCCTGCCCCACTCCACTGCCATGAATGGATGGACTGAAACCATGAGCCCAAGTACATCCTTTTTCTTTATTGACGTGCCTCTCTCTGTCAGGTACTGATATGTGGCCAGAGAAAGTAACTAGCCCTGAAAATCAGTGCCAGGGGGTGGGGGGACACTGTTATACGTAAGTCTGCCCACGTGGTTCTTAGACCTTTCAAACTGGCTTGCAGCAGGAGTTTGGCAGTTTTGGAGATGCAGACTAGAGAAGTCCTAGACTTCTGTAAGGACAGCTTGTGTGTGATTCTGATGGGTGTTCAGAAGACTTGAGTCCAATAGAAACACAGTGAAGGACTGGCTCGTGAGGTTTTTAGCTTGCTTGTGAGGTTTTTTTGCTTGCTTATTTCTTTTGTTTTTTTTGAGACAGGGTCTCTCAATATAGCTCTGGCTGTCCTCAAATTCACTATGTAGACTAGGATGGCCTCGAACTCACAGAGATCTACTTGTCTCTTCTTCCCAAGTGCTGAGATCAAAGGCATGCGCCACCATGCTCAGCTCTCACGAGGTTTTAAATGTAAACAAGGACTCAAAGAATTTGGACTAGAGCCATTTGTGCTACATTATGGCAGAGTTTATGTACATATTTCCCATGTTCTGAAATGTTAAGTAAGGCTAAATGGAAATGTAATAGATAATTTGGTGGAGGAAATATCAAGATAGCATTCGGGTTGTGGCATGGCCATTGCTGGCTGCTTTGGGGCAGGTTTACAGTGAGAATCAGGATAGAATAAAATCAGATCAGAAGGATGCAAGAAGCATGCAGTTTGGCCAGAAATGGGAGCTGTTTAAAGTTACAGATAGAGAAACCATAAGCATTAATGACAATAGAAGAAGCTGCATGCTTTGTATTGAGACAATTGGAAGTTTCCTCAGGGCCCTGCAGGAATTAGTGGGACCTCAGTCATGTAGGTTTGAGGGTGTAAAACTGCAAGCTCATTTGAAAGACCTCTTTAAGGAACATGCCAATGGAGGGCTGTACTCACAAGGGGTGTCTAAGGATGGGTTTTCCTGGATTCAGCTGCCTAGGCACTCAGAGGCTTCTGTAGCCATAGTCCAAGGAAGCCCACCTACTGCTCAAGCTGGCAGCAGAAGCTGGCATTGTTTACACAGTGCTAGTTTTGCAGGTATGGAGAGTGCAAGAGTTATAGGTCATGGAGGTTTCCTGCAAGATTCCAGAGAAATGTTTGTGGGGCCAGGAGATATGAAGTCATTCTGATTTCCTGTAGAGGATCTCTGAAAGGGCTATGCATGAAGCAATGAAGGTAAAGTCTAAGTTGCAAGAGACCCTGTGATACAGTAGATGCCAGGAACATAGGATGTCTGAGGAGCTTGACCCAAACAAAAAGACCACAAGAACCATAGATGTTGTAAGGGCTTATGGCGGGGGCTGCCAAGGTCCACTAGAAGTCACATCGTGCTGTCCTAAATGCTGGACGTGGACCTACAGGACTTCACATTTGCCCTGCTGGTTTTTAGTTCCAACTCTCCCCTCTGTCTCCCCATTCTTCCTGTAGGAACAGGAATGCTCACCCCTCCATTACAGAGTAAGAACAGGCAGCATTCTTTTGACTTATGGCTAAAAGGTTGCCTTGAACTCAGAGCAGTCTTTGAACTTCTGTCTTCTGAAAGGTGTTAACACTGTTGAAGTGGGGGTCAGGTGTTATGGTGTACGCCTTTAATCCGGCACTCAGGAGGCAGAGTCAGGCGGATCTCTGAGTTCAAGGCCTGCCTGGTCTACAGAGCAAGTGCCAGAGCAACCAGGGATACACAGAGAGAAATGCTGTCTCAAAAAAAAAAATGACAAAACAAAAGAAGACAAAAACCCCCAAACTTTTGAAGTTGAGTTAAAATACATTTTGCAGTATGAGATGTCCATCATCCTTTGGCAGTTGGGGTAAGATGCCACGGCTTGGGTCTGGAATGTCCCCCAAAGGCTCCTGTTTTGATGTTTGTTCTGCAGCTGGTGGTCCTACTTTGGGAGGCCATGAGGCCTCTAGGAGGTGGGCTCTTGAGAGCAGGTCACCAGGAGCAGACCTTATATCCAGATCATGATTCCTGCTTTGCTCTCTGCTTCCTGCTCTGCTGTGATGTGAATAGCCCTTTGCCACACACTACCGGTCCCGAACTAAGTTTTCCCTCCTGTGGTAGAGCGAGTGAGACCCTGCGAAACCAGGAGTCACAACAAACCCTGTCTCCATTAAGTTGCTTATGGCAGGTGTCTGTCACAGCAATCCATAAGAACTCATACCGTTGAGGTAGCTGAGCTCAAAAGAGTCAAAAGAGAAGGGCAACCCCTCCATAAGTGTCCCGTCTCCTCCCCTCCCCCCTGGCACCCCTCTACGCCAGATTCAAGGCACTCACATCCCCACATTCCTTCCTAAAACATGCGTCATCAGTTCACTTTCACAAAACACGGAGTTGTGGCAGTCAGAATGTGGCATGCATTCATCCTCTGCCCCTTCCCTCTTCTCTGCCCCAAAAGACACAAGGCAGAGCACTTACTTCAAGGCAATGGTAAGTGCTTAGCCTGGCACCTGGCCTTTGAAGGGCTTCAAGAAACAGCCACAGGTGGCATGTGCTTAGTTCTTCCAGAACCAAGAAGGTTTTGCTAGATTGGGCAGCTCTAGTTTGGGGCAGGTGCCACTAGAGGGCAGTAGCCATTAAGATAATAGTTCCACAGCTCAGCCGGGTTCAGAATTACTGTATTGGCAAGAGAGGGGAGAAAAGCTTGTGTGTGTGTGTGTGTGTGTGTGTGTGTGTGTGTGTGTGTGTGTGTGTGTGTAAGGGCAAACAATGACAACAGAAAAAAACCCTCAAAAACAGTTTTTCTTTCTCTTGAGAGACAAATAGGTGTGTAAATAGCGAGGCTAATGTTCAGAACGAGGCTAACGTTCAGAACACATTTGCTAACTTGAGTTTTTGTGTAGGCTACTTTTAAAAAGCTCTTAGCTACACTTACCCAAGAAGAATATAAAAGAAAGAGCTAACACAGTTCAAGGCCTGTGTGACTAGGTGCCCCGAGCAAAGCCAAGGACTGTTACCAACGACTCCATCCTTGCAGGTGCACTTATAAAATAACTTTATTCAGGTCAGGTTAGCCACCACTCATGCTTGCCCCATGCTGAGGACCCTTTATAGAGGCATGATGGTGTTCACATGCAGGTGCTCCCCAAGAGCCCTGGGCAGGGCAGCCTTGCCCTGCACACCGCACTCCTTGGTTGAAACAAGCTGGTTTGGCTTTTGTGGATTTGAGATTTTGGAGCCCAGGACACAGTCAAGGTGCATCCCCCCTCCCTTTTTAGAAACGCTTGCTCCCAGTGCACACAGTCAGGGCTTTGAGGTGTCTAGACAGGCACCTGACTCGGGCTAACATCCCTCAACTAGTCCTTGCTGCTGGCTGGCCAAATGGCTCCATCCCAGTAGGGTCTAGAAGAGTCTGTGGGCTGTGCCCAGGCAACATCACCCTTAGAAAGGGGAAGACAGGATTATTCTCAGCCATGAGGAGTGGCTCCACCGAGTGAGAGCAGAGGGGTCCTTGCCTGGTGTAGCAAGATTTTACCAGGCTTAGGCTTCTTGCACCCCAACAAGCATCTCCCGAAGTGCTGGTACCAGTTTTTGAGATCACCCTGTAGTTTGGGTTAGCAAGTGGGCCCAAGGCTGGTGGAGTCTGCCTCTGCCAACTGTGTACCAAACTTTCCTAGTTGAATTGAAGGATGGGCAGAGGATCTTTCTCATGTTTTTGAAAACCACGATGCTACCCCTCAAGACCAAAAGCCCAAGAAGGGGCAAAGACCATGTTGGGTCATATGAAACCCGGGAAGGGGCCTGCCCCTTCAGTCCCGCTAGTCAGCAGTGTGACCCTTCCCTACTTCCCCACCCACAGTGTGGATGTGATGGTAACCATGTAACCCTTCCTTCCTCTGAAATCCGATCCTCCATTATACAGCTGGTTGGCCCCTCTGGTATCAAGCCATGACATCACCATTACGCTGATGACCTTCGACAGGAGAGGTTAGGGAGGTGTTGTGGTGATTTTAGACATCATTTTTAACCTCAGACAATAGTGTGGCCTCTCGCCACAGGTCGCTGAACAGCTATCACCGGGCCTTAGAGTGTGTGTGTCTCCTGACTGCCTAAGGCATAGAAGAGGCCTCAGGGAAAGAGGGCAGAGTGGATGGGTTGGCCCTTAGGAGGAGGTGGCTGGGCAAGAGGTGTGTTTTGAAGAGCAATGAATAGGAGCCCAGAGTAACTGCAGAAGCAGCTGGATCATGCTGTTGAGCATAGCCCAAAAAGTCAGATGGTTTGAAAATGGTTATATGCTACTGTCTATGCAAGGTTATGCTCTGCCAGACAGGTCATGGGGAAGTTAAGATTGTGGGGCTGGACTTCATGGCTCCTCCTCCATCACTTTATCCTCTGCCGAATCTGGCCGGGGCTCTGATCCCACCTAACTTTGCCTATTGGAAGGAGACTGAATAAGAGCCTATGGACTTGTGTCAACTGCTTGTCCCAGACCATCCAGCAAAAGCCAAACCAGACCATCAAGCCGAATGCAGCGGGGTGGCGGCGTGGGGGGTGGGAGTGCGTGTGCCTGGAGCCCAGAGCGCGGGGCATAGCCGCTCAGATCTCGATGACGCTGGCGAGGCGCAGGCAGAGTGGAGCGTCCACGGGCATGGCGCTGCGCTTGATCTCGTTTCCATCCAGGCGTAGCACTTGCAGCTTGGAGAAGTTCATGACGTCCACCACCGTGCAGAAGCTGCTGATGGAGAACTCTGGGGGACAAGAAGGGTGGGCGGGTGGGAGAAGTCCAGCTTAGGAATCAAAGTGGGCTTAGAGGGCTGTTTTGAATCCACTGAAATAAAAAATAAAGACTGGGGTGGTGTGGGGCTTAGAACTGGAGTCAGACGGATTGGCACTGTTCGGGACAGTGCTGGGAGCAGGTCTTGTTTCAGCTTTTGCAGCTCAGCTTCTCACTCCCCTACCCACACCTGTGCTTTGCTGCCCTGGCCCCCCAATATCCTTGGGTGTCCTTCCCACCAAGCCTTGTTGTTTTCCCGTCTGTGGGCAGCAGGGGGAAGCAGAGGGTAGGTGGAGACCACAGCAGCTGTGAAGGCTTGACTCCTGGGAGAGCTTTGCTGATGGCACTTTACACTGCACACAGAGAATTCATACCTGGAGAAGAATTGGGTCCCTGGAAGAGTGGGGTTCTGGGAAATACCCTTCAAGGAGGGGCAGGAGACCTGGAATGCTTTTGGTGTTTTCCCCGGGAATAGATTTAGTGGGTGTGGTCCAGAAGGGGGTCGGTCTGTTATCTGTGTACAGGGTCTGGGAGACATGAGGTGGCTGAGACTCACTGTCACTTCCAGTTCTATTTGGTCCTGAGATAGAAGTCCCAACCTGCAGCCTGCAGACTGTGCTAAAAAGCCAAGTTCCCTGTGGGCACATAAACATGGGCCATATCTGTGAGCAACTGGAAACAACTCAGATCAGATATTCGTGGAATTCTGAGCCCCCCCTCCTTCCACCTTCCTAAAGCCCAAGCAGGTTGGGGATTCTGAGAGGAGGCCCTAGCAGACATTTTTCCAGCCCAGTTTAAATACTGACTTAAGTCTTTCCAAATTCCAGTCCTCCACCGGATCCCACAGCTCCCAAATAACATTCCACGGCTGTCTCCCCACTCTCTCCGCCAGGTTGGAAAAACTGAGAAGGGCATTGGACGCAAAGAAAAGGGGAGGGGATCCTTCCTAGTTGCAAGCAGGCCAGGAGCTCCTGTTCTGTTGGCTCCCTAGCTCATAAGTGCCTTTACCGCACTTTACCCCAGCATGGTCTCAGGCTGCCAGTGCTGGAAGACCTCCTTCCCCGTTTCCTTAGTGTGTGTGGTGGGCAAACTAGGGAGCTTTTTCCTGCGTCAGAGACCAGTTGCCCCTTGTTCTCTGTCAGAAATGGCCACCTTTAGGTGCCTGACAAAGGGCAGGAGTTGAGGGTTCTACCTTCCCTAGGCTGGGTGACCTAGAGAGATGGCTTTTTCTTCATTATACCTCACTTCCCCATCCAGGAAATTCAGAAAACAAGTACCCAGACTGTATCGGTCCCCTCTAAAATAGCAAAGAGAAGGCAAGCTGACAATGTGATACCATGGATGGACTGTGAAACTGTGTGCCAGGGCCTCTGTATCATACATCATGTACTATTTACTATCTCAAGAATATATGGCATGGAGGTTACTCTGCTTGTTAAAAAGAACCTGGTAGAGAGACTAAATGATAACCAGGAAAGGGAAGGAAGCAATGGCCCCAAACTGGCACATAGGGATCTGGGGTAGATGCTGACATTTTCTAGGTGTTCGGACAGAGAGCTTTCTTGCAGGGCCTTGGGACAGCTCATTGAATAATTTACTTTTGGGTCAGCCTTTGTGAGAGGGATCACCTTGTATCTGGCTGGATATTTCTGCATTAAGGCAGAAGGGTGACAAGATGCTTTGGCAAAGCCTCTCCTTGCCACCTCTCCCTGATTGGATGGTTAGGCATTAGCTCATGTGCTCTTTCCCAGAGCTCCTTCCTGCCACGTGTCCAGAGGTTCACATGGGTGAGGTACGGCATATAGTGTGACATTTCTTATATGACAGCTCTTCTGGATTCGACTGCAGGGTGGGATATAAAACTGTTAGAAAATGCTGAACTCTGGTGGTGTGTGATGTCTTTAAGATAGAGCAAGTGACTCCCACCGTCACCCTGGGACTAACAAGATTCTCCCCCCAAAAGAGAGACTTTAGGTAAAAACCAACCTCGGGTGTATGTAACGGTGCCTTTCAGTTCAAAAGAAAGGACCAGACAGACACCCTCCTACTTCACAGCCCCACTGCAACCTCCCCTATTCCCTCTGAGGAAGGCTGTCTGGCTGTTAACATCTTGCTAAATGTCTGATCTGTCCCCCTGAGAGGAAAGAGGGAGGGGGAGAGGACAGAACTGGGTCTCTCCTGTGCTTTGATGGTTCATTCCTTCTCAGCAGGCCCAAAGAACTTCAAAGCCCTCTGCATGGTCATTCACAGGCCTCCCTTTCCCAGAGCAGAACACTGGGCCACAGGGGGTGGGGGGAAGGCTAAATGCTAGCGCAGTACCTTCCAGCTGAGATCAAGACATCATTGCATTGCACTGGGGCAATGCAAGCATGTTCTGAACATGAGATCCCGACAGTAACAGGCTGAAATTCATCCTTTAGCTCTCAGCCTCAGAGAGGTGACCCTGCCTGTGCAGGGAAATTCTTACAAACACCCAGTCCTGGTTTCCCACAGAGGCTTCTGCGTGGCCAGGCTTGCTGCCTCAGGGAGGACTTTTGCCTTGCCACCAGGGGCTCCTTGGACTCCAGGGAGAACCGGAAAGTCCCACCTTCAGCTCTGGGAGGCTTCCCATTTTTGTCCATCTGGTAAGTTTTAAAAACAAACACCCAAACCAGGAGACCAGGCTGTGCATGAAGGAGTCATCGGGGGCAACAGAGAGGCTGCATCCGTTGGTGATCGAAAGGTACTCAGAGACCTCAGCTTTTTAGACCAACTAAGGCAGACCCCAGAAGATAACAAAGTCTCTTCTCCTCGAATGTCCCTCGAGAGCAGTAGTCCTCGTCCTTCCTAACGCTGTGGCCCTTCAATGTGCCTCCTCATGTCATTGTGACCCCTCCCCAGCCACAAAATTCTTTTCGTTGCTACTTTAAAACTGTAATTTTGCTACTGTTGTGAATGTAATATAAATATCTGATATTCAGTATATATGGTATGTGACCCCTGTGAAAGGGTCATTCGACCCCCAAATGGGTCACGACTCACAGGTTGAGAACCACTACTTTAGAGTAGTAGTGTTCAAACCTGCATCCCTGCCTGTCCCCCACAGGTGACTTGTTAAGTGACCAGTTCTTCCTGGCAGTTCCCTGTGCTAATGGTTTTCATCTTGCCTCCCCACAGCCCCATGTGCTCACCCTGAGAGCCTTAGACCGAAGCTTGCTTCTCCTAGGAAGTGGCCTTTGGAGCCACCCAGCTTTGGAGTGGCTCTCTTCCCTCTGCTGGAGGACCAGTGCACACCTGTCTGCACTACAGGGCTTTGTGGTGAGGGTTTTGATTGACAGCTTGCCTCCCAGTGCTTATTTCATTTGTATTCCCATTAGCACTCGTGGAGACCCCACTCCCCCACCCCCAGATCTCACCGTTGATCCTGTTGCCTTGGAGATAGAGGTTCTCCAGGTTGGTGTTGACAGGAGGGATCTTCTGCAGCTGGTTGTAGGACAAGTCGAGCTCGAGAAGACTGCTGGAATTGAAGGTGTTGGTAGCAAGGCCGTTGTTGGTGAGGCTGTTGTGAGAGAGCCTCACGTACAACAGCTTGGGTGACCCCCGGAAGTAGCTGTCAGGGACGGTGTAGACGCTGTTGTGTTCTAGGTACAGCTGCTCCAGGGCTGAGGGTAAACCATCGGGCACCCTTCGGAGGTGGTTGTAACTCAGATCTAGTAGGATCAGGGACCGGAGGCCCCTCATGGAACTTCCCACTTCCTGGATCTCATTGTGGTGGAGGTACAATGCTGTGAGGTTCTCCAGGCCCTCCAGAGCATTGTTGGGGACCCGAGAGATCTGGTTGTGGTCCAGGTGGAGCTCTCTCAGGGATCGAGGCAGTGGGCCGGGCATCCGGGTCAGGTTGTTGTGGTCTAGGTACAGCCTCTCCAGGTGCCTCAGCTTGGAGAAGACCTTCCTGCCTATCTTGTCACTGGTAATCTGGTTGCCATGTAGAGCAATCCAGAGCAGCCCAGTGGCATTGTCAAAGACACCTTCCTGGATGGCCGTGATCTGGTTGTTCTGGAAGTAGACATACTTCATGCGGGAGGGCACAAAGGGCAGGTACTTGAGGTTGCGGTTGTCACAGTACATGGCTGTGGGGAAGTTAGGTGGGCAGTCGCATTCTTGGGGACAGTCACGGGGCTCTGGTGGAGGATGTGTGCCATAGGCATAGGCTGGGCCCTCCTCTACTCCATAGGGGTAAGGCTCAGAGGGCTCGTAGGGGTAAGGGTCATAGGGGTCGTAGTAGGTGGACTGCTGGTTTCGGAGGTACTGGATCCACCAGTGAGAGTCTTCGTCATACTGGCCCTGGGTGAGTGAGCAGAGCCCGGCCAGCAGCAGGATGGAGGCCCACTGCATTTTGTCTCTGTAGAAAGGGAGAGAACAGACCAAGTGGGGGCATGAGTGAGGTGTTGGAGGGGAGATGGGTGGCTCAGGATGGCCATAGGCTCTGAGCTATGCAGCTTCCTGGAGGGCAGGAGCTGCACTTTCCCTCCGAGGTGCCTTCTCCTACTGTCTCTGCACACCCAGGGGGCTGGGCCGGGTATCTGGGGAAAGGTCAGCTTCTGTTCATGCAGCAATGAAGAGTCTGAGATTAGGAAGGAAGCAGAGAGGCATGGGGGTTTGGAGAAGGGGTGGGGCTACAGTTTGGGGAAGGGCAAGTCCTTCACATCCTTTACTACCCTAAGGTTCTGTTGTTGAAACTAAGAAACCCACAACATCCCCTCCCCCAAATTGTACACCTTCCTTCACCAGTCATGGTGGGATACTTTGGAGGTCTGAATTCTCATCTAGTTTGGACTCCCAGCGAGATCTTTTCTGAGAGTTCAAAGCCATGAGTCTCCTGGTTATTCCCACATCCAGCATGCCTCCAGAACTGACTGAGACATGGAAAGGGAATAATAGCTGTGCTACTGCAGGAAGATCTTTTGCTCTCTCCAGCAGCCTTGGGGGTTTCTGGTCCTGAGTGTGTGGGAGGGTGTGGTTCCCTGTGGCCACCACAAGGTCTGGGCTATTCTCCAAAGCGCCATCGTCTGGGTGAGAAAACACACTGGTTAGCAGCTTGTGGCTGCCTGTGTACCCTACTTTTGGTCTTTCCAGACTGGGAACCCAGCACGGCTTTAGTGATTGTCTTCTGGGCTGACTGAACTGTGTCTGGCTTGGTCTGCTTCTCTTTCCTGTGGTCTAAAGGACTTAATGCTCCTCTCAGCTCCATGGGGATGGCAATAGCCACGTAAGAGGCAACTGAAATGGATGAGGGACACTGAGAACCGGATAGAAATGGAAGCATAGCCAGGAGTGGGATTTAGAATACCTTTTCTGTCCTGGAACTCACTCTATAGACCAGGCTGTCCTGGGACTCCCAGATTTCTGCCTGCCTCTGCCTCCTGAGTGCTGAGGTTAAAGGTGTGTGCCTTATGTCTGGTGCATCCCTTCTCCTCTGCTGAGCTACTTCCTCCCAGTGATGTCACCTGTCTTTCTAGGTTTACTTACCACCCACGCTGTTGAGGAGACTGTTGCCTTGGAGCTTGCTATGCCAGCAAGACAAGAACAAGGCACACTGGGAAGAAAGAAACTGCAGGTGTAGAAGATGGGAGACTGGGGTGTCATAGCTGGCCTAGGCACCATACTCCAGGCTCCTACGGCAAGGGCACTGAAAAAGCCCTGTGAGCAGGGGGACCTCCCAGAACACAACTGTTAAGACAGAATGATTGGAACCTTTTCTGGCCCCAAAGAGTCTCCTGGAGTGCTCTCACTGTTGGGCCATGCTGGGGTTGGCAATGCGTACAGGACAGGAGAGGAACTAAAAGACAACATTAGATTCTATATGAACTGATGAGAGGACTCCTGACTATGACAGCCCAACTACTCAGTTTCTGGGCACCATCCCTGTCAGACCCCTGTGTTCCCTGAAAACAGTTCCAGTAGGTCTTTTCATCCTACCATCTCTGGATAGCTCAAAATGGGCCCCTGGCTCATCTTTGGGCAGCCACAGCCCTTGAACAAAGAGCCACAGTGTTTCTGAGGAGCAGACTCAACTGCCCACTGCCTAGGATGCTGGCTGGTCCCTGACTCAGGCCAGGAGAGAAGACGGATGAGACGGCCCACTGCCAAGACAGCATTTTTTCCATGCACAGCCCTAGGCTGCTGTAGAACTGACCAAGGTGGCTGTTTAGAGAAGGCTGGCACACTAAGCCTCTGTCTCCATTTCTCCTTCCAGGCTAGGCACTTTGGCAGAAGGGACCTACCTTCCTCTTCCAGACTCTGCTTTCCAGGGGGCTCCATGCCCAGCCACAGTGGCCTCTCCTCAGAGGATGGCTGCTGGGAGGGCTTGGTAGCAGTGCAGGCCTGTCTAGATCTAGAATGTTGCTTCAGGCTTGCACCCCTTAAATTGTTTCTTGTGCTAGAGACCTCATGTCCAGTGTGAGGATCCCGGGAGTGGGATCCTCTCACAGAGTTGGAGATCTTGACTCAGGAGCTACTGTAAAATCTGCACTATCTCATTTCTTCACTGTAGGGAAATTGTCTCTTATCAGAGCTGAGGTCAAAGTAAAAACCATCTTCTAGGCTGAGTGGGACACCATTCCATCCACATGGACACAGTCAACATTTTATTCTCCCCCTTTCATTCCAACAACACGCATATTACACAAAGCTTATCCCCTAACATTTGGATACCATGTCCCTCTCTAAGAGATTTCCGGGACATTCAAAGACTACTTTCCAAAGTGCCCCAAGTCCCAAGCACACTGGGATTCATGGGTAGCAGAGAGAGACTGTTGCAATTTCCATCATATTTTCATGTCTGTGAAATGGAGGTTCCTAAAACCCACAGGGAGCTGTTAGGAGACAGGTAACATGCTGGAGCTCATGCCCCCCCCTCCCCCGTTGTTGCATCTCTTCAGCATCCCTGGGGGTCACGGACCAGATGGGGGGAATACTCTATCTTTAACTACTCGTCTCCCCAGTCTTGTCCCTTTTCTTTATTTCTTTGTGTAGAATTGCAAGGGACAAACCCTAAAGTAATATGACAACACTTACCTTGGGTTGAACCGTTCAGAGTGACCCGGTCCTTCTGTCCAGCCTCCTTGAGTTGGAGAATGTGAGAGAGAGGAAGAGAGAAGAGTGAGTGCTACGGAGAGTGTGCGAGTCTGTGCCAGACCAGGGCCCGCCCCCAAATTCCTAATCAAGTATCTTGAAGAGGGGATGAGGAACCTAAGCAGGCTTTTTCAGTTCTGCTGTATGTACGGGAGGAGCTCACACTCAGCTCCACAAAATTCTCTCTACCTAACGCCGTAAAAAACACCTTCTTTCCACATACTTATCTTTCCCGAAGCGCTGGCAGCCCCGGGTCTCTTGCTGCTGAATGAGTTAGCGATGCCCCAGAAGTTATTTGCACAGTCTCTTGCAAAGTGCCTGGATTTCTCATTAAGCCCATAAAGCAGACACAGGAGCGGGAGGGCTAGGGTTTGGAGAAAAAGTGTTTTAACTCTTTTAGCAACCCTGGTCTCCTTGGGGAGCCTATACTTGTCTTTCTTGGCTCAAACACCCCCAGTAGCCAGGTGTTGGACTAGCGCAAAAGACGGTACTGTGGCTGGAGGGCTTCTCTGCCTCCAGCTGATGGTGGCCACTTTCTGCTCCCAGTCAGGGAGTCTAACTACTGTTAGACTTTACAGATGGGGAACACCTAAGCCAGGGGAAGAAGATGAAGATGGAGAGATGGGTGGGCTCTAGACAGGAGGTTTTAGACCACAGAAAAGATTTTAGTCTAAATGTTTAAAGACATATTTTATGAAGGAGACTCACTAGGATCTGATTTACATTTTAAAAAAGATTTTATTTTATGTGTATGAGAAGTGTTTTGCCTGCATGTATGTTTGTGTACCACACACATGCAATGTCCATGAAGGCCAGGAGAGGGCGTCAGACCTGCCCCCTGGAGCTGGAGTTAGAGATGGTTTGTGAGCTGCCAAGTGGGTGCTGAGAACTGAACCTGTGTCTTCTGGAAGAGCAGCCAGTGCTCTTAACTGCTGTGCCAGTTCTCCGGCCCTCTGATTTATATTTTTCTTTTAATTCATAGGAGGCCTGTTGTGTGGAGAAAGGGAACTTCCATCCAGCTAGGAGGAAGGATGGTGGTAGATTGGATTAGCATAGCAGGGGATAGGGTAGACTACTCTATACAGAACTGAGATGTCATATAGATGGATCAGATTCACAAAGCTGAGGAAAGTCAAGCATGACTGCCAGAATTTTAATTCAGCCCTTGGGTGGGCAGTACCACCACTTCTCAATGTGGGAAGAGCAGAATTGGGTGGAAAACCAAAGTTAGCTACCACTTACGCATTCCAGTGAAGAGGCAGAGGGGCTGATGAGTCTCTGAGACTGAACTTGGAATTTCTTTTAATTCATAGAAGGCCTGTTGTGTGGAGAAAGGGAACTTCCACACAACTTCACACAACTGTGAAGGACTAGGGGAAAACCAGTGAGAACCACGAGACTGTGGCTCACATAGAGTCTAGTTAGCTTAGATGACCCATAGGTCTAAATGCTCTTTCCTCAAATAGCTGGCTCATGTCCATACCCAAGAAACACCCTTTAATTTAAAGAAATACAAGGCGGGAAGGTCTCAGAGGATTTGAATTTGGAGTGTTTAGAAGTGTCCGGGCAGATGGCACTTTTGGCTGAGCCACTGACAGTGTGAGGCTGTCAGGAAGGGGTGTGTCCCCCTACTGTAAAGCATCTGCTTTACTTTTGTTATCTCGTTCAATAGCCATAGTGTTATTTTGCCCTGGAAATAGGAACCCCGATGCAGAGTGACTGGCAGGGAAAAGAGGTACAAAGAACAAAGATGTCAGGTTCATTCTACATGACTCCAAAGCATACATACTGTTTTAGCTAGGGTTTCTATTGCTGTGAAGAGACACCATGGCCACAGCAACTCTTATAAAGGACAACATTTCATTGACGAGGCTCACTTACAGTTTCAGAGGTTCAGTCCATTATCATCATCATGACAGGGAGCATGGTGACACACAGGCAGACACAGTGCTGGAATAGAAGCTGAGAGTCCTACATCTTGCGGACAGCAGGAAGTCGACTGAGACACTGGGCAGTATCCTGAGCATAGGAACCCTCAAAGTCCGCCCTCACTGTGGGAGGATTAAGGAAGTCCATGAATTCCTGGGTAAAAGAATATCAAGTATTTATTTGGTGAACACTCACACAATGAAGGTAAAGAGCCGCTGCCGTCTTCTGTCCTGGAGCTGCAGGATGCTGTGATCAGGTCTCAGGCCACCACCCAAGAGAGAGATTGAGACAGACCCTTCCTCTTCCTCACAAGGGATCATGTCTGCACACAGAAGCCACACCCTAAGACCAGTACCCCAAACCTATTGTCGGAACAAATTCCAGCTACACCCCACAGTGACATACTTCCTTCAACAAGACCATACCCACTCCAACAAAGCCACACCTCTTAATCGTGCCACTCCCTATGAGATTATGGGAGCCAATTACATTCATACCACCACAGCCATTTTTCTATAACTCTAGACCAGAAGATAGGCAGGGCAAAGGGGTGATGACCATTTTTCTGTCAGGGCTGGGCTCAAATAAGGTGACCCTCAAATAATTACAGCTGTCTGCTGTGCTAGAAGCAGGACCATGCAATGTCAAAAGTGCCTTGTTCTGACCCTAAGAGGAGGCTCTAACCTCTACTTTATTTTTTAAAGATTTTATTTATTTATTATGTATACAACATTCTGCTTCCATGTATATCTGCACACCAGAAGAAGACACCAGATCTCATAACGGATGGTTGTGAGCCACTGTGTGGTTGCTGGGAATTGAACTCAGGACCTATGGAAGAGCAGTCAGTGCTCTTAACCTTTGAGCCATCTCTCCAGCCCCCTAACCTCTATAACTGATGCTGTGTTCATCTGGTTCTTGGATGTAGCTTGGCCTCAGCATGGGAGGTCAAATACAGCACATAGATGCCCTGGGATGCAGAGAGTCCCCACATGTGTGTGTGGGGTCTGTGTTTGACATAGGTATTTTCTGGAAGGTGTTGAGCCAACACTGTCCAGTTACTGAAAATTAAAGAGGTGGGAGCTTAGTAGACATTCGGTAAATCAGGACTGAATTTTGGGCTCCCCACAGAGTGTTTTCAGTAATCAGTCCTGGGTGGAGTAATCAGTACTAACCCGGCCAGGAAAACTCTTGTCCTTCAAGCCAATTAGATTTTCCAGGGGTGCAGACCACTGTCATTTCCTTCTTCCCCAGAAAAGGTCAGGTTAAGCCACAGCCACCAGGCACAGCTGATTGCTTCTGATGTTGGACCAACCAGTCTGGGAGGGGTGAAGTTACTTCTGACTCAAATCCTACCAGTACAGATGTGGTAGTTTCAAGCCCCTATCTTTAACCCCAAGAGACCTGTGTGTGTGTGACGTAGCTTTTGCTCCTAGATGGCCCAGCAATGGAGGAAAGACCACAAGTCTACTCAAATGAGATTTTTGACTAAACTTAAGGAGATCAGTAGGAAGATTACCATGCTAATAACATCCAGGCCTTCTGGCCAATCCTGAGGTCTCCTGACGCCAGAGAGGGAATTTAACTAGTCTGACACTTCAATGGAAAGTCTTGGCTATGCTGTAACTATCAATGGTGCCCCAAGATTTCCAGAAGAGATGTTTTCTCTATCTCCTCAGCACTGAGGGCTCATTAGAAACCTTCACAACAGACAATCTGCTCTGCCCAGAAGGATGAAACCATTAAGATGTTGACTTGCTTTCCTTCAACGGGAAAAGGAGCAAGACCTCAAGTTCTAAGTCCTAGAAGGTACACCAAGAGCTCCGGAAATCATGCCACTGATCTGTATGTGAAGAAAGAGGAGGCCTCAGGCTGTGGCACCTGGTATCACTGAGTGGTCTCGAGCTTTCTTGTGCTTCTACCAGCTACTGCTGGTAAGGGAGAGCTGTAAGGTATGGCAGTAGGCTCCAGGTGGCAAGAGAGCAATGGCTCATAATGATCTTCCCTGGTCAAGGCAACCAAGTGGTGAGCATGGGTCATGAGAACGCCTGTGAGCTCCACGAGCTTAGCAAAGCCACCTACTGAGTGCTGGGCTAGCTGGGATCTGCTGGAGCTGAGCCTGCCCCGGCTTCCGGAGGATCAGGCCACACTATGAATAGACAGCCTACTGTCTATTTCTGGCTTTACTGGCACCCCTGTGAAGCTCCATTATCAGCAGCCTCCGCCTCCTTGTGAGGTCACTGAGGCCTTGCTCCTCTTCCCATTGAGGTCCTCCCCATCAGTCACACATAAAGAAAATGTCTTACAGCTGTATCTTACCGAAACATTTTCTCAACTGAGGTTCCTTCCTTTCAGATAATGCTAGTTTGTCAAGTTGACGTAAGACTAGCCATCATTAAGTCTGTATCAACAGGGGTTGATAAATGGACGTTTCTTGTCCTGGTCACCTGTTCCCAAATACCTGGCAGCTGCTTCCCAAATTACCACACAGAGGTTTATATTAATGATAAATGCTTGGCCAATAGCTCAGCTTGTTACTAGCTAACTCTTACACTTAAATTAACTCACAATTCATATCTATGTTTAGCCGCATGGCTTGGTACCTTTTCTTAGTATGGCATTCTCATCTAGCTTCTCTGAGTTTGCCAGTGACTCTCTGACTCTGCCCTTTCCCTTCCCAGAATTCTCCTCATCTGGTTCTCATGATCAATCTCTTCCTGCCCAGCTATCAGCAAATCAGCTATTTATTAGCAAATGAGAGCAACACAGCTCTCATTTGTTTCACAGCAAGCAGCCACATGCTTATCCGACACGTGCTGAAGCTTTTGGGGCGGGAGGTGGTCTCCAGGGGGAAGTGGCAGCAGAAGATGCATACCAAACATGAGAGCCAAAAGGGTACCCAGCTTCACAGCACATTTGACCTGGACCCCGGACAGCAGCTAAGAAGCATCACACATTGCTATAACCCATAGGGTCAGAAGTCCTACAGCTTTGTGGAAGTGATACAGGCCAGTGAGTACCATATCTGTACCCCAGAGTCTCTGCTGTGAGTGCTATGTCCACCGAGGGCTTTAGTGGCATGTCCCCAGAGGAACCCAGAGGAAAGGCAGTGGACTGTGACTGCCTCCCTTCCACACATTGCCTCATCTTCCTGCAATGGAGTAGGTGTCAGCAAAGGGCTTTGAGTGCCACATGAAGCACGGAGAATGTTTCTGTCCACCACACAGTCTACTTCTTCCCCTTGGCAAAATGTTTGTCCCTGAAGGAAAACAATCTTTCCTGTTTGTTATCTGAAGAGCTGGCACCTCCTTGGGCAATATACATTCCTCAACAAGATTGCCCTGGCTTAGAGCAGCCTTGTGCCTGCCTTGTGGATGCTGTGGTCACATGGCATGGCCTCAAATCAGGCTTGTGCTAGAGGAACTCCTCTGGTTGCCTTGCAGCCTACTGGTTGCCTTAGGTCAGAAATAATGACTCTCAGTAACTCCAGTTCCTCCCATTGCCTACTGTTGAACCTGTAGTAAAGGGACAGTTAAAAGAGAAAATAAGCAAGACGCCTTTAAAATGAGAGTCCAGGAAGACAATGTTGTTGTCTTGGAAAGAAATGGAGTTTTGAGTCATCCTGGAAATCTAGAACACATTTGTATTTTATTTGTATTCAGGTTCCTTGCTTGTAGGGTGGAGATGGCTATCTCAATGGGTAGCTTTAAGCAGTTTTAAGTTGGACATGGTGGTACATGCCTGTAATCCCAGTACTTGAGAAGCAGAGGAAGGAGAAGTTCAAGATCAGTCAGAACAACCCAGTGAGGCCTTGTTTAAAAACAAAACAAAACATACAAACAAACAAACAAACAAAACCAAGGGCGGAGGATATACTCAGTGGTAGAGGGCTTGTCTAGCATGCACAGGCCTGGATTTAATTCCCATCATTGAAAGATAATTGCCAGCATAGTGTCTGCATATGGTAGGTGCTTAGAAAATGTCTGCCTTGGGGGTTCAGACACTGAGTAGATGGAGGACTCTGTGTCTTGATCTAGAGAGAGACTGGGTGGGGAGTCAGGGTATCAGTGGTAGTTCTGGGAAAGAACACAGATCCTATATCTGTTGTTTATGGGGAAAAAAACAGACCTGGAGATTTAACCAGACCAAAGGTCTAGGCTCTGACCACGGTAAAGGGTGGTTCCCAGCCCTGGGTGTACACTGGAACCACGGCGCTGGCTCTGGGAAAGACCCACACCCAAGCCTACTCTGGTCAGTGAAACTGTGCAGATGGCCTCCTCTTACTGATCTCTAGATAAGGTCAGCATGTGACTGGACATAGAGTCTCATTTGGAATGGGCAAAGTGACCTCCAAAAGAGCCCTTTGCTTAACACCGAATTAAAAAAAGGAGAGTCGCTAAAACAGCTGGAAAGGGAAGAAGAATGCTCACACACCTGGTCAAAGGGCACAGCCAAAAGCTGCCCACACAAGCTGAGATCTCACATTTGATGTTTAAAAACAAAGCCTCAACGTGAGGTGGCTCACGTCTTCCATCCCAGTACTCTGGAAGCAGAGCCAGGTGGATCTCTGTGAGTTTGAGGCTAACCTGGTCTATAGAGCAAGTTCCAGGATATCCAGGGCTACACAGAGAAACCCTGTCTTGAAAAACAGAGAAAAAGCCAGCAAGCAAGCAAGAAAGCACACCTCTCAGAACACTCATGTTTATTTCAGTAGGGTTCCACACCTCCTCGACAAAATCTTTTTAAATAAAATTGCTGTTTCAGATATGCCGTGCTTCTCTGGGGGGAGGGTGAGGCCCTGGGAACTCCAATGTTGAACAGCACAGTTTAGGTCACATGCTGGGCAGAAGATAAATGCTGCCCTAACCCACCTCAAGATGACCTGGAACTGACGGGAAACAGAGGCAGGAGTGACACACCCGATCCCTGTGTTGCTACTTAGCATCATGAGAGGCACTGTTGATTTCTTCCACAACTTTCCTGATGGGGACCCTGCCAGGTGGCTCGGAGCCAGCTGCCTGGTAAGCTCTGAGAAGAAATACATTCCATTCCCAGTCCCAAGAGGCTGCATTTCGAAGGGAATTTGCAAGAATAGAAATTGTTTTGATCTTCGATCATGATACAGATAGAGTCGCTCCCTCTCCCACCTCCCACTTCTTAGATCGTCAACCACTTTGAGAAATAGATCCTTGTGGGAGAAGTTGCTTGCTTTCTCCCACACTCCTGAGGGTGGCTAGCCTCAAACATCACCACCCTGAGGCATTTCTGTCTGGCCTGCTATGTTTCCTTTGGACCCGCCCTCCTTCCTGATCCCTTGCTTGCTTTCCTTCACTCTCCAGCCCCTCACTACATTAACTGCTTCAAGGGGGGAATTCGACAGTGCAGCTTAGGATCAGAATGAGGCCACTTCTCTCTAGGGAATGACAACAGGGAAGAAGGGAGTTTAAGAGTTGTTACGTTTATTTATTTATTTACTCTGTGTGTGTTTATGTGTGTGTGTGTGTGTGCGCGCGTGTGGTGAGCATGTGCTATGGTCCATGTGTGGAGGTTAGAGAACAACTTGCAGAAGTTGGTTCTGTTTTTGTTTTTGTTTTTGTTTTTGTTTTTTACCATGTGAGTCCTGGGGATCGAACTTAGGTCAGTGGACTTGGCAGCAAGCGCTCTTTTCCACTGAGTCATTTCTCCAGCCTAAATTTAGTATTTTAAAGGTTCCAGGCCAGCTCCTCTGTACCCAATTTCATTTGATCTTCATAAAGCCCTGAAACACAACTATTATATAATTATTTTTCCTTTGACTTTGTATGTGTGGGTGTATGTCTGTATGCCACATGCATGCAATACCCCTGGAGGTCAGAAGAGAGTCTTGGATCCCCTGGAACTGGAGTTACAGATGATTGCAGGCTGTAATGTGGGTTCTGGGAATAGAACCCTGAACCTCTTGCAAGAGCAGCCAGAGCTCTTAACTGCTGAGCCAGGTCTCCAGCCCTGACACAGCGACAATTTTACCTTTGTAACACAGACAGTAAACTGAAACTTAAGAATGAATGGGGATTTAGACACAAGCCCCAAGTCCAGCACAGAGTATAAATGACAATTGGATTTATGAATGAATGGAGAAAGTGTATAAATGACAATTGGATTTATGAATGAATGGAGAAAGTGTATAAATGACAATTGGATTTATGAATGAATGGAGAAAGATGGAGCCAAACTCAGGGTCCTTTTGAGCACACTGCCTACCAGGAGCCCTTGCTGCCAGTGATTCTCTTCAAGAGAGGCCTGAGCTTCTCCTGGGTTTCTCCTAGGCACTGCCACTCCTTCATTCCCATTTCTCTTGTTTTGAAGGTTCTGGTCTCATCCGTAGTTGAAAGGCCCTGAGGATTTGCCCTGGGACCCACACAAACCACTTATGCACAGGGCTTAGCCCTACCCACTTGAGCCTGTGAAGGAAGAATTCTGCAAGAGCACTGAAACTCCACAGATATGTGGGGGTTGTGGTGCGGCTCCTCCCCTCACCAACCAGACCCCAAAGACACAGTGAAAAGAATAGATCTTTTCTTTCACTGCACCCTTGCCTCACTCTTCTTTGAAGGAGGGGGCCAGGCTTGTCCTGGCATCTCTGAGAACAGCCCCCTGCCCACCCTCTGCACCACGCCCAGGACACCGCAGACATTCAGGAAAGGTCCCATGCCTTGCAATGAGTTGACAGCTGCCAGACACACTGTTCTTCCTCAGCAGGAGGTGAGAGAGCCCAGACACAACAAAGGAAGTAGATAAGCAGGCAACAGCCGAGGACAGGAGGGGGCCCTCTTAGTCAGAAAGTCCTGGGTGTCCCTGGCTATGTGGGTTTGTTGGAGGAGGAGAGCTAACACCACTAATTAGTGGGGTTTGTTGTAAACAAGGGCTGTCATTTAGAAAGAAAAAACAAAAACAAAAACAAAAGCATTAAAGGCCAGTGCTGGGAGATGTCCCTGCCCTCAGTGTTATGCATCAAGAGAGGGCTGGGGACCTGTGGAGGCCCAGAGAGGGGTGGGGATGCTATCGGGAACATTTTAAGTAAGTGGAAGAAGTGACTGGAGGTCATGAACACACTTAAAGCTTCAGTGTCCTATGCTCTGCAAGGCCTGGTTCTAATTTAACTTAGCAGGAGGGATGGGGACAGCGCTGGGCCATTGGAGGCAAGGAAAACGTCAGATTTCTGTTTACTTTCCTCCTTCCCTCTTTTTTCCTCTCCCTTCATCCCTCACTCCCATTTGTTTCTTGTGTCAACTTGACTCAAGTTATGATTATCTGAGAAGGAGGAGCCTTAATTGAGAAAATGTCTCCATCACATTGACCTCTAGGCATGGCTGTGGGGAATTTTCTTGATCAATGACTGATATGGGAGATGTCAGTGCCACCCCTGGGCAGGTGTGGCTGGGTTGTATAAGAAGGCAGGCTAAGTAAACCATATGGAAAAATCTAGTAGGCAACATTCTTCCATGCCCTCTGCTTCAGTTCCTGCCTCTAGGTTCCTGTTTGAGTTCTTTCCCTAGCTTCCCTTAACTATGGGTTATAAACTATAAGATGAAATAAACGCTTTCCTCCCCAAGTTGCTTTTGGTCATGGTGTTTCTCACAGCCACTGAAAAGCAAACTGGGACACTTTGCTTGTTTATTTTCTTCCTTCTTAAATTGAAAACCACTGTAACTACAGAGCTCCACCCAGCACAGAGTCCTCCCAGCTGTTATCCTCCCCCTTTGTTTGTCAAGCTTCTGGCATTTGTTCCTTGTGGAGGTGTGAGTCTGTATGTGTGTAGAGGAAGGTGATGGGTATGATCAGTTTGAGAGGTTTGTTTGGCTCCCACACCCTCACAGACTCTTGACCTATCATTGTTTCATTGCAGTCTCTCCTATAAGGTGGTCTGGTCTGAAGAGTTGTCAGAACTGTGTCAAGTCTCTTTCTGGGAGACAAACTCCTTCTCTGACTGGCACTAGGCTTAGCTATGAATGTTTACATTTCCTTGCTGCTCCGGAGAACACAGGCTTTCCTGAAATCAGTTAATATGGGTTAATATGACACCCCACCTCCAATGACAAAGCTGAAAGTGGAAGTGAGTCCATGCTATGGGCTCCTGTGCCCTGGATTGACACTACCACACAGGCTGTCAGAGCCCTGCTGTTCCCATTTTTTGTGGTCCATTGTTTCAATAGTCTGCTGGCCAAAGGGAGGGAATGGTGCTTCTTTTAATTAAATTAGCATTTTTATTTAATTAATCTGTAATGTTTGTGTGTGCATGAGGATGAGCCTGCACATACATACTTGCAGAGACCAGAGGAGGATCCAGTATCCCACTCTATCATTTTCTATCTTATTCGAAGTTTTTTACTGAAACTAAGACTCATCCTTTTCTGCTGGGATTGCTGGCCACTGAACTCCTGGGATCTGCCTGTCTCTGTCAACTAGTTCTGGAGTTATAGCTGTAAGAGCCAAAGTTAACCAGTAAACCATACTTGCCTAATGACAAGATAACTTCATGGAATGCTGGGAGTTGTAGCTCTTGGGAAATAATAAGCCACATGTCTTAACTCACCTGAACAAGTTTTTTTGAGCCATCTGCACAGAATATGCATGATCGCATGTGGGTGGGAGGTACATAGGCAGGGAATACATCAGGAAGTATGTTTGCTCCTGATTGGACATGATGGGAAACACAGTGAGTTATGGGTTTTGCCATTTTAAGCCCCTGAAAAAGTGACTCATAACCATCCCCTGGGAACCCAGGAGTGGACCTGGCTGGAGTCCTTCCTGGCCAGTATTTAGCTAAAGCTTGTTTTAAATTTGGCTTAAAATTGTGGAACAAGTTTATCTCCCATGACTCTTGGGATTAACATTTGGAGGCCCCAGCGAGATGAGAGGAAAAAAACCCAACTATTTCACCTAAATTCATTTGTTAAGAGAATTTCTCAGGCTAGAGAGATGGCTCAGAGGTTAAGAGCACTGACTGCTCTTCCAGAGGTCCTGAGTTCAATTCCCAGCAACCACATGGTGGCTCACAACCATCTGTTATGAGATTTGGTGCCCTCTTCTGGTGTGCAGATATACATGGAAGCAGAATATTGTATACACAATAAATAAATAAAATCTTAAAAAAAGAGAATTTCTCTTGGTCAGACTGGAGGACCTCTAAACTACTCCAATTGTTCATGCTTTCTGTTGTCATCTGACTCTGTGTTTTCTGTTGTTGCCTTGGCTGTATCTTATGTCTGTACCTGTCTCTCTGACTCTGGGCAACTGGATGGACAAATGGCAAAAGTAATAAGCTGGAGCACTGCTACAAAAGGTCACTCCAGAAATGACAGAGCTTTGGCAGCATGGGGCTCAATGGGCATCTTTGAAGAAAAACTCAGGGCCCATGCAGAAGCCAGCAGGTGGGCCTGCTTCATCCCCATCTCCAACACAGCACCACTGTACAATTGGAGCTCCAACTCCAGTGCCATCTTCTTTAGCCACTTTAGCCACCGTGATGGTTCGTGAGATTGCCAAGTCACTGCTCTTACAACTTCAGGCTGATTCAGAAGATTCCATTCCACCCCTTCCCAGGGGAATTACAACACTGCAGAAGGTACGAAAAGTTTTTGTCTGTCTGCTTTCTATGTATGAACATGGCCATCACGTGTTTGTTTCTGACTGGTCTCTCTTGAATGTGTGAGCTTACGGTGTTCTGTGTTTCTTTGTTATATCTCAGTTGTTTCTGTTGCAGCCAATGATAGGGGGGAGGGTTAAAATTTATCTCCAAGTTTCTGGCCACTGGATCTAATTTGGAGATGGATAATATTAAAGTTGATTTATGCTGTTCTACTTGACTGAAAAGCTGGCTCTGGAATTGGATTGTGCCTCTCCCTTTCTCAGCAGGCACACTTTCAAAGTCTATATGTCCAGGGTCAAGAGCATGGAGAAAAGAGCAAAGCAGAACAGCTAAAGGAATTATCAATTTCATTTAATTTCCTAAAACTGTTATATGACCTTTCTATACCTCAGGATTTGTAAATTTATTGAATATGGTAAATAAAAAGTTCATTCAAAACTTGTAACATGGGGCTGATAGCTAAAAAAAAAAAATCTATGCATAGGTAATCTTCAAGGAACCATTTGGCATGATTCCATTTTGGGATATAACCAACACAGGCCTGCCACCATCCTTAGGCAGCCACAAGGTTGACAGCCATCTTTGATAGAGTTGGAGAAGAAAGATGTCATATGGCTTGACTGCCATCTTCATTAAGGGTAACCATATGATGTGGGCTGACCAAGGAGACAACAGATCTCTAAGATACTTTAGATTGGGATGGATTTTTATATGATAATTCCTGTCCTTTCCTGAAAACGTTTATGAAAGATAGGATTTTAAAAACAATGCTTATTTAATGTTATTAAAATGGTACCTCAGTGTGTTCATATACAAGAGTGTACCTTGCTGGCAGCCAAACTTTGTAACATAAGAGTCACCCAGGTGGTGTTTGTTTTAAAGACATGAAGGGATCATGGAGAACACCTGAGGCTTGCCAGTGCATGGCAGGGGACCCTAGCAGTTTTGGAGACACTAGTGTCATGTTATAGTCACCAAAAACACCAGCTGCGATGATATGTAACCATCTAGGACCTAGAAAGCCCTCTGTGTATGATGCAGAGGGTGAGATCAGAGAGTGACCCAAGCCCCTTGGAAAAGCCCTGGAGGAATCCCAAATATTGAGCATTGAATCATTTATACGGTTGGAGCTTGGTTTCACCTTGTGCAGATTATGGTTGTGCCATGTAAAAATGGTACCTTATTTTGATATTGTAGATGTACAGATTAAGATACATGGGACTAGCTTAAATATAGGTTAATTTTATTCGGGGAGAAGTCACTTACATGAGAAATGGATGATCCGAAAGTTCTAGTTCCAAGGATCCACACCCAACTGCTCTCTGTGTCCCAACCAGAGCCAAAAGAGAGAGCAAGCCTGTCTGGGACCCCAAACCAAATACCACATGCTCACATATGCACCTGTGACCACGCCCAAACAGGGATGGTCAGTGCCACAGGTAAGACTGTTTGGATCTCTCACTACAATACAGTTGAGAGATTTTAAACTCCCTTAAGAGGAAATTTTGGAATTTTACAGAAAATGTAAATGGAAAAAAACAACTGGATATTTTTTAAAGGAACAGCCTTTAAAATATTTAAGTTTATAAGGTTATGGAATATTTTAAGTTCGTAAGATATTTTACTATGATGTTGTTATATAATCTTGATAAATAGATTAATAAAAGGCTAAAAATTAGGGCCACAGCTATGAGCACCAAACACTAAACACCAGAGACTGAGGTGTTCCTATCATATGATGCAATATGACAATGACCTAAGCAGTCTGGCAAAGGTTCTCTCCTGACCTCGGGTATATTCAGGCTACGAGACTGGCTTAAGAATGAATGTCTGACCTCCTCGTCTTCAGCTATTTTGAAACTGAGTCATACAGGAAACTATGATATTCTGTAATGGTGCACTGTGTAAGGACCAGGAAAGTAGTTGCCGTCTCCGTGTGGTCTGTATTCATGATTTAAAGTTTTGTTTTGATACTAAAAAGAGCTTCAATTCAGAAATTGTTATTTTTTATTATGAACTGTTAAAGGTGATTAAGCCTTAATATGTTCAGAACTATATCTGTAGTCATGTTAAGTACTAATGTAATTAATTACAGGAAAAAGATTGGTTTAGCCTCCTGTATATGTTTTCAAGGTATAGCCTAAAAACAACCAAGGTTTGTTTAACTCATATACTTAAATAGATAATGGTTCTCAAACTTGTCAGATATCTGCTGAATACGACATTTAAGATGTTTAATGGAAAAGCTTACTATGGTAGACAGAGACCTCCTGCTCCTATCAGTGACCCCCAAGGTCCCAAAGAAGATGACAGGCGCGTGATGATGATTCCACCTGGATTGTGGTAACTAAACACTAATCGAGACTGCCCCAGTGCCTGGCCCACCATCAGGACCTGGCCCACCACCAGGACCTGGTCCAAACTGTGGACAAGCAGGACACTGGAGAGTGGATTGCTCCGATTTGCCTAGACAAAGTAAGGTCAGTTTCACCCATGCTCCTCCTTCACAGGGAAGCCTCTCATCTTCTGGGCCTGGCAGCCTAAGACTGATGCTGCCCTCCAAAACAAAGCTATGGATACTACAGGAGCCTGGAATGACTGTCTAGGTAATGGACTAGTCTCTGTCATTTTAACTGATACAGAGGCCATTTGGATTATACTTCCTGCTGTAATTTATCCTTCTCAGATCTCTGATGGCATTGACATCTAGGCTAACTGTAGCTTTGTCAGCTAGGCAGCATCGGGCAATCAGTTCCTTCCCCCAAGGCTCCAGCCACCTTGTTAGTTAAAATACAGCTACCAGGTCTTTTGTTAAGAAAAGGCAGACATGTTTGTTTTGCTAACAGTCTTTATATTAAAGGATAAACAGGTTTCAGATGTAACTTTTCACTAAAGAAACACACCTTGCAATGATTGATTGCTCTTGGTCATAATGACTCATGTCGCTGCTAAATGATTAGATGGAAAGAAAAAGGTTTAAAACCCATTTAAGTTCTAAAGGTCTAAAAAATAATTTGAGATATATTTAAAAAATGGAAAATGTTTCAAACCTCCCCCCCCCCCGTTAATTGTTATACTGAGAAACTTCTAACAGACATCTGTTAGCTGCTTTTTCTACAATGTGGATTTCAGTACAGATTACAAACACTGATAATGGGGCTGGAGAGATGACTCAGCAGTTAAGAGCTCTTACTGTTCTTCCAGAGGACCCAGGTTCAATTCCCAGCACCCACAAGGCAGCTTACAACTGTTTGTTACTCTAGTTCCAGATGTTACTCTAACGCACATAAAATAAAGGTTAAGTAAATTATTAGAAAACACTGATAACGTTCATATATCTAAAACTTTCATCTTTTTTTAAACTAAAAATTAATGTAAGCTTCAGGGAGTCAAGGGAATCATAGACTTGGATCCATCTCTCACAGGTTGAAGGGACTCCAGATAAATACAACCTAAGTTTCCCCATCTGCTTATTTCGGAGGGAGGGATCTCTCCCCTGGTATTGGGACTCTTCTGCTTCCCCAAATACTAGGAAATGTAAGATTTTCCTTTCAAGTTGTTAAACTTTAACTTCTGTCCTTATTTGTCTCAGCCGATTTCCACTTGGCCTGCAGACACTATCCAGGGATCAACTGTGGACTGCAAACTGCTGAGCTATGGACCTTGCTGACAGCGGATATGGACCAGTTCAGCCAATGGGATGGCTCCCTGTCTCTTCAGCTGGGTCAGCTAACCAGACGCTGCTGACAAACATCCTATTGGATCCTACTGAATCCCTTCCTAGGCTTTGACTAGCCTTTTAGCCTTCCTGGGCTTAGTCTTAGTTTCAGCTGAAAGTAGTTGCAGGTGGATACATCATCCCTCATCCCCTTACA
Source organism: Cricetulus griseus (assembly GCF_003668045.3). Taxonomy (NCBI): domain Eukaryota; kingdom Metazoa; phylum Chordata; class Mammalia; order Rodentia; family Cricetidae; genus Cricetulus; species Cricetulus griseus. Next base: position 55,183,614 of record NC_048598.1, read on the forward strand.
GGCTGAAATGCTTACTCAAAACAAAGCACCCTGGCATAGGGAACAAAATAGCTACCTTTAATACCAACTGGCATACCAGGAAAATGGGCCCAGATTTATAAACAGGTTGATTCATTAACTAAAATAGTTCTACAATATGATAGGGTATTTGGCCTGATTTATGTAGAACATGGAGACATATAGCTTTAAGAGAAAATGATTGTTTCTACAAAAACCATTTGGGTTGTAATCTGGCTCCACTCAAAAAAACGTTGCAAAAGGGGGACTGAAATGAAAAAAAAAAATGACTGATGTCCTGTTCATTTCCAGGCTTTCTAAATAGTAACTGATGTCAGGTATCACAGGGCCTTTGACCCTTCTGTTTCCTATCTGGGTACCATTAAGCTGATGGCTATTACATCCCAATATAAAAGGTATCCATCATAGAATCAAGGATTTAACTCAGGATACAACTCAAGCGGGGAATGTACTAGCCAAAGTTAACCTGTAAGCCCAACTTGCCTAAGGACAAGACAATTTCCTGGAAAGCTGGGAGTTGTAGTTCTTGGGACATAGCAAGCCACATGTTTTCACTCCCCCAAACAAGTTTGTTTGATTATCTGCACTGGATGTGCTTGATCACATGTGGGTGGGAGGTTCACTGGCAGGAAATACATCAAGATGTATCCTTGACCCTGATTGGACCAGATGGGAAATGCAGTGAATTATGGGTTTTGCCTTTTTAAGCCCCATGCAAAACATGACCCTTAGCCATTCCCTGGGAACCCAGGGGTGGTCCTGGCTGGAATCCTTCTTCCTGGCCAGTATTTAATTAAAGCTTGCTTCAAATTTGACTCAAATCTGTGGAACTAGTTTATCTCTCACGAATCTCAGGATTAACACAGGCACATGCAGCCAAGTTTGTTTTTTTTATGTGAGTGCTGGAGATTTGAGCACAGCAAGTACTCTTGCCTTCTGAGCCACTCCACAGTCCCCCTTGGAGAATCTTCATCCCTGTCTGGAAGGCTATAGTAGCAGTGGAGCAGTAGTGGCTGTGTGTTAGGTACAGGTCATGGCTGAGAGCAGCTTCTCACGGGGCCTGGGAAATGCAAGGGAACATGGAGGAACCATCACATCACATCAACATGTGGCATCCAGAAATTAAGTGGGCTTGGTCACCAGGTGGAGGGAAACCTGAGTGCTGCCCATAGGGCTCTGACAGCCTGTGTGATAGCGCCAACACAGGACACAGGAGTCCACAGCATGGATTCACTCCCACTTTTAGCTTTGTGATCTGGGAAGGTCATCTTGTAAGCAGCCAGACAGAAATGAAGATATTCTAAAGATATATTTGTGTCTCTCGGTCTGACCATCACACTATTGAGACAATGAACCCCAGAGAAATGGAATTTCCACAGGTATCTCATGCTGGGAGAAAGAAAGGTCATAGCCAGAGGGAAACTTGTCTCTGACAGTTAGAGCCAGATTTCACACAGCTCTAACAGTTCATCAGGCAAGATGTGTCAATGACAAGCTTGACCCTACCTTGACCAGGACAGCTTTGATGTGCATATCCTTGGCCCTCTACTTAAACTTTGATCTCATTTTAAGACCTTTCTGAGGTTTGCTGGATTTCATTGTCCCTCTTCTCATGTTGAGTAACCACCCCCACCACTTTTCTGCTTTCCACTATTCATTTGTCTTTTTGCCGAGGATGCATGGCAAGCCCTGACTTGGAGCACAGATTGTGGTCCCTGAGTTTGATAACAATCTGATTTTGTTCATCTGTGTTCAGGAAAGCCTGTGGCCTCAGACCCAGCAAGGCAAGCCAGTCCAGAGGTCAGTGTCCAGGAGCCTCCACATTCCAGCATGTAGAGGGCAGGGATGGATGAGGAGGGTTGGTCGCTTCTGCTCCTTGGCCATCAGAGAAGATTAACTGCCTTTTCCTGGTGCGTCCAGGAATGCACCAGACTGTTTTGTTTCCTCAGGCTGCCTGGGATCTTTAAAGCAAGAACCTCAAGGCAGTTAGTGGAGGAGGCTTAGATACTGTCCCCAAGTGCCTGGAGCAGCAACACTCTGGTGTCCCTCTTCTCTATGGCATACACATATATCCTTCCCTGGCTCTGGTTCCCCTCCTGGCCCTTCCCTCTCCAGAGACCACCTGAAGGACAGCAGGACCCTTTAAGTGTGGGAGGAGATGTCAGGGGAGCACAATATGCTGGTTAGCTAAACGTGTACCTTGCCTACATATTACGTTAAGGAATATGTCCCCAAAGCCTCCCACTCCTATTGGCTGCTTTTAAAATTCTGTTGTCTCTGTAGCCTGGTCTGATTTCTCTGTGTTTGAGCCCGAGGATGAGACTATGAAGAAGGGTGTATGAGAGGCTCAGGCCGAATAGAACTTGTTGTGTTCACTGATCATTACAGACTACCTGACACAGACAAACTTGGATCTCTCAGACATGTTTTCTCACTGCAGAGGGCTGTTCCATGTGGCAACTGTGCTCCTGAGCCCCACAGCCTGTGGGCACATCAGTGTATGCATGGCTAACATATGCCTGGGCGGTCTGGCAACAACACTGGCCCAGGAGGCTGAATTCAACCATATGCAGTAGAACATGGCTGCAATATGCTTTCCCAGCAACGTCAAGGAAGCTGCCTCACCCCTTCTCAATTTAGAGGCACAAGCTAGCTGGCAGCTATGCCCACGAATGGCTATGCTTTGCAAAGATATGTATGTGTGCTTATTGAGGTGAAATTCACACTTATACTATTAGCCTTTTAAAGCGCACAATTGGGTGGCATTGGGTGCATTTACAAAGTTGTGCAGCTACCATCTTTCTTTGATTTTAAGATTTTTGTCACCTCAGAGAACACACTGTACCCAAATAACAGTCCCTCCTACTTCTCTCCCTCTCCCATTTCTTAGCAACCACTAATCTGTTTTGTGCCTATGAATTTGCCTGTTCTGAATATTTTATATATAAGCAACACATAGTGTCTGGCTTATTTCATTTAGCATATTGTCTTCAAGGTTAAGCCAAGTTATGAGGTCTGTCTTTACATCTTTCCACTTGGTCATTAAGACAAACTCATACTGATCCTTCTTCCTCAGCCTCCTAAGTATTGGGGTTACAGATGAGCCATCTTGATGGGCCACTTCTTTTCTTTTTAATTTTTAAAAATTTATCTTTATTTTGAAGTGTGTGTGTGTGTGTTCAGGTAGGTGCCTGACAAGGTTGTGGGAACCTCTGGAACTAATAACAGGAGATTGTGAGCCATCCGATGTGGGTGCTAGGAACCAAACTTGCATTATCTAAAGGAGCAAAAATGGCTTAACTGTTGAGCTGTCTCTCCCAAGTTCCTTTTTTTCTACTCATAGTTTTATAGTTGAATAATGTTCTACTGCATATCTAGGAGGTAACATTTGCTCACTCATCTGCGAATGGACATTCTGGTTGCTGCCACCTTTTGGCTATTGTGAATAGTGTTGTCGGCAATGTGTGTGAACAAGTATTTGTTCAGGTCTCTGTTTCCAGCTCTTTGCCGTATATACACACTTGGAGTGGACTTGCTGGGCCATTGGGAACTCTGTTAACTCTTTGAGGAAACCCACACTTCATTGGATCCTCAGAGAACCCCTATGGGACAGACCTGCTTGATGGGGACGTCCTTCTGTGTGTATGTTTGTCTTATTGGTTGTTGAATAAAGTACTGTTGGCCTATGAAGAAGCAAGTTAGGCGGGACTAGGAGTCAAGGAGGATTCTGAGAAATATAGTAAAGTCTTGTGATCCAGGCAGGAAGTGACATAGCAGGCAGACTCAGAATATAAGCAGGAAATCGTTCTTCCTCTTCCTCCTCCTCTCTTCTCTGGAGCCACCATGTGAGCCTGACAAGAGAGGATGTACGCTGCCTCCGGTGTCCTCCATCAGATAAGTCTTTATAAATATATAGATTATGGCTATGGTTGATACTTAAGACAGAGCAAGCATATGAGAAACCCTAGTCATTGGCCAGCAGCATTGTACCTAATATAAGTCTCTGTGTGTTATTTTGGCCACCCATGTGGCGGGCGGAATTTGGGCAGCTTGTGGGAAAGACTTATCATTACACCTGCTTAGTAAAATAGCAGCTGTTACTACTGTTATCATCAGGAGCAAGTACAGGTTCAGCACGGACAGTGATGAGCTTAAGAATATTCTAAATGATGGATCAGAATCAGACCGAGGTCTTCCAATTCACAGTTACTGAACCAGAACCAAATGGTGGTCTTCCAACTCCAGTCCATGCAGCCAGTCTTCTTGGCACTCAGTCCACAGCTTCCCCTAGAAAACAATCCACACCTGGGGAGAAGCCATACCATATGCACCCCTGCTGACCTTCTGCAAGGTGGACCAACCCACGAGAACCTTAACATTGCCCAGAGATTGGAATGTTGCAGGTCCAGAGACTAATTATAATTGACTTTGGGCTATCTTTACCTCTCTTATTAACCATTCTTTTTCTACTTCTGTGCTTGATCTAACATCTGTGAGACTTTTAAATGATATCCTTTTAAATTTTGCCGACTGCTGTTGTCAACCAGCTCTAAAGCTAAGAGTGCTGTCAGATGGCAGAGGTTTCCCCTGTGTGCTGTGACACACCTACCAGATGCTTCCACGGATGTGGGATGCCCTTTGTATGCTGCGAATGTGTGTTGCCTTTATTGGTTGAGGAATAAAGCTGCTTTGGTCTATGGCAGGGCAGAATATAGCTAGGTAGGAAAGCCAAACTGAATACAAGGAGAAAGAAGGCAGGGTCGAGAGAGATGCCAGCAGCAGCCAGAGGAGGAAGATGCCAGAGCAACACTGATAAGCCACGGATCGTGTTGTGATACATGAATTAATAGAAATGAGTTAACTTATATGTAAGAGCTAGCTAGTAATAAGCCTGAGCCACCAGCCAAACAATTATAGTTAATGATTATTTTATAAGTGGCTTCGGGACCAGGCAGGATGAAGAAAAGCCTCCATCTACATTTAGCCCCCAACTAACATGGGGCAGGAATTTCCACATAAAACCAGAAAAAAAACACCTTTTAAAAATCGGGGAGGCAGTTGTAAAATAGGCAAATGGAGCCAAAACTGCTTCCTATTTGTGTCTCTCATGCATGTAGCAGTACAGAGATAGCACAGGGCATTAGGGCTTGAGTACAGCATGGTGATTCACTCCAGTACAGATGCTGTGTGAGCAGATTTGGCTTTTGCTTACAGAAACAAAAAAAGGGTTGTAGGTTAGCTGCATGCTATCTGGTGGCAGCAAGGACCCCAGGGTGGACATGGGTAAGCATAACTCTCCTGGGTACCTCTGCCATGTTGGGGAGCTGAACAGGTCAGAGCCAGCAGCCAAAAATGCCTTTTGTCCTAACCACGCCCACTTAGCAGTTTAAAGCAGTGATCACAAAAAGATTACAGATAAACAATAAAGTCAGATTCAGACAAAAAGAAACCTCTAAACAGGTCACGATATGTTTAAAAATTGTACGTAGGCTTGGGAGAGAGAGGAGAAAGAATATAGGCAGTTACAGAAAAAAATAGTTTTAAAAAATAAAGTCTTTAAGAGACAATAAAAGTCATGTAAAAGAAATAAGCCATGTAAAGATGAAAAATGCAGAGTCTGAATTGTGTATAATATTGTGTTTTCTTTGAATTTTTGACTTTTAATGAGCTAACTGCTGAGAGACATTTGATTACAGGGGCTGATAAGCTAAACCAACACACACACACACACACACACACACACACACACACACACACACACACACATATTTTAAAGGTATCTTGACTTCAAAATTGAAGTCTAAGGATATGTTGCTTTGGAAAAGAGGTTCTGCTTTGGTTTCCACAGAAGATGAAAAGCTACAGATTCCTACAGATTAATATGGTTTGATTGAGCCAGAGTCTATGAAAGGTCTCCAATGGGAACAATGGCCCAGGTGATCCAACATTCTCAACAACTTCAAGGTTATTGGCTGAGATGGACCAACCACACAAAATACCTGTGTCAGGACTTGACCATAATTCTAAATTTTCTCAAGATCCCCATAAGATTACCAGCACCCCCAATCAACAGGAAGTAGTCTAGAAAAATATGCCCAAATTCCCAAATACTGTTTATAAATGTTTGTTTTCATTTAAAAGGGGTTGATTATAAATGGTTAATGGTCACAGTCAATCTCTTTCTAAGAAAAAAGGGTGATATGATATAGAGATGATAAAAAGGTAGAATATTAATTTTACTTCAATCAAAAAATAACCTTTAATCTCAAAATACTTTACATTTAAGGTCAATTTTGTTATACTATATTGTATTTCTATTCTGGTTTAAAGTATGTTCATGCTGCTCATTTGAAATGTATAGTTAAGAAACACAAATAGTCATTTACAGTAGTCAAACTTACAGTCATGTTAGTTAGGTTTTCTAGATATGCAGAGATATGGTTTTCTAGATATGCAGAGATATATTTCAGATGGATAGGAAGTCATCAAACATTTCAAAGACCTTAGAATATGGCATTTAAAATGTTTCAAGAACTTAGACTTTTCTCAATAGTGAGATACATCTGCTCCTGGCAACACTAATTTTTTCAAGAGGATGGTGGGCATCAAAGAAGCTCCTTATAGAGTTTTCTTTCCATGAAACAAGGCTAGCCATTTTGGCTAGAAGCTTCTCTTGCCTAGACTGCTTGACAATATGCAGTATAAACTGGACATGCAGGACCCACAGAAAAATGACTGCTAAACCTGCCAAAAGAAAGTGGGCAGTCCTTCAGAGTTCCTGCTTCATGCAAGAGTCTGCCGGAAAGAGTCTGATGAATTTTGCCAAAATAGGTGGGACAGTCCTTCAAACTTCCTGCTTCCCTGAGAAATCTGCCAGACACTCTAGGCCTGTAAGTTAAAGATGGATGCCCTAACATTACAGAAGAACTTTGGGTGACTGTCCAGACAGGCAGATGTCATTTCTAGAATTTTGGAAGTTGCTTGCAATGTACTTCCTGTCTACTCAAGTAATATTATATCCTTCTGGGGTCTTTAATGCAGTTGAAGACTGGATAGTTATAATTATAGTTTTCCTTAGTTATGAAAAAAGATAAAATTAGATATAAAACTTTAGACTCACAAGATAAGTGAGATGCTAGAGTATTTTCTTTAATTTTATATTATAACTATTATAACTAAATATTATAACTATAATTATTACTTGATAAATGCTTTGTTATATGTAATTTTACAATGTTAAAGTTAAAACCTTGTTTTTTAATTAGACAGAAAAGGGGAAATGTTGTGAGCCCTTCTGTATGCTGCGAATATGTGTTGCTTTTATTGGTTGAGGAATAAAGCTGCTTTGGCCAATGGTCAGGCAGAATATAGCTAGGCAGGAAAGCCAAACTGAATACAGGAAGAAAGAAGGTGGAGTCGAGAAAGACACCAACAGCCATGGAGGAGTAAGATGTCAGAGCATTACTGGTAAGCCATGAGCCACGTGGTGATGCATGGATTAATAGAAGTGGGTTAATGTTTAAATTTAAGAGCTAGCTGTAATATGCCTGAGGCACCAGCCAAACAACTATAGTTAATATTAAGCCTCTGAGTGATTATTTTATAAGCAGCTGAGGGACTGGGTGGGAAGCAGAAAAGCCTCCAGCTACATTCTGCTAACGTATTTGAACAGTGTCTTCATTTATGACTTGGCTATGTTTTTCTAAAAACCTCATGAAACTGGTATCTCACTGGGACATGGAACTTGGGATAACCATAATCTGTGTTCTGGGGCCATGGTCACCCATATCTGATTCCTGAATAAACTATTTCTTTTCCCTTTGAGGTAAGGATTGTACTTTTCTCTATAATTAGCCCCAGGAAAGAGACAGGATACTGGAGGAGAGAACCCTTTCACCCATCCCTCCACTGTTGTAGCCCAGACCCCAGAAAGAGCATCACTGATGGCAGTTGACAGCCAGATGAGCAGGCATGTCACCTGAGTTCCTGTCATTCCTTCAGCCCTTTTTATTCTCTTGGGCCCCCTCTGCAGAAGTTGCTGAATGGAGCCTCCCCCTTGGTGGCCTGGGCATGTGACCCAGAGGCTGGCCTCTTCAGGGAGATCTGACTGTCTCAAGTCTGCATCAGCATCACCCAGTCTCCTGAGGCGAAGGAGGGGAGTGGGCTACCCAAGCTTTGCCTGATTTTGGATGGCAGGATCCAAAGCCCAGGGAGTTAAGCACAGAAACTCAAGCTCCTGGCTGTAGTTCTGTATGAGCTCCATGCTCTTCTGCCTTCCTGTTCTAGCCTTCCAAAGGAAGAACAAGGTCCAGACTCCTGAGGAGAGATGGCCAACTCGGTGAGAAAGAGCTAGAGGCTTTGAGGCTTGCTCCTGCCTCCCGGCAAGGCTGAGTGGAATTCCTGATCTTGGAGTGGATCTTGCTGACTCTGGCCAGGAAAGGAGAACCACCCTGATTGGAGGAAGGCAGGGAAGATGCTCCGGAGGACAGGCTGTCCTGGGGAACTTGATACTTATGGGTTGTGTCTTTAACCCATCCTCACACCCTCCCTTCTCAGGTTTGACTGCTCCAAAAAGTGGCAGCCACGCCTGGATTATATGCTTCTGAAAGTGTCACAAGGAGTTGGCAGCTTTGCTTTGCCTTGTTTTTCTTCAAAGAAAAAGGACCGGGAAGAGTTCAGGGATAGCCCAAGCCTCAGATGCCCCCTCATCCTTACCTCTCCAGGGCTCTCATAGGCTCTGCCTCTTTTCTGCTGCATCTTCCAGTTCCTAAATCCACTCAAGTCAGAATGGGTGTGTGGTCTGGTGAAAGGCATTGACTCGATAGAGAATAGCATAGCAGTTTCCTTGGAAGGGACAGGCAGAATGATTGGCAGGAGCACCAGGGAGGCAGGCCAAGTTCTAGTCTTCCCCCTAGGTAGGGTTCTGGGAGTTCTGATGTTTTCCTTGCTCTATTTGTGTTTGTGCGTCCTACCATAAGCATGCTATTATACCTCCCAATCAAAATAGTTAAGACAAGCAGCCTGGCTTAAGAATCCAATGGGAACCAGACATGGTGGCACACATCTGTAGTCAGAGCACCCAGGCAGGGATAGAAGGCTACCAAGTTCAAGGCCAGGCTGAGCTATATACAGTACCTATCTCAAAATAAGTATGTAGTCTGCTTGGGTTCAGTCTTGGTTCTTATGCTTGTCACATGGTCAGAGGAGAGTTGACCCCTGGTTACCAGTTTCCACAACTTTCTAGAATGGAGTCAACAAGAGCATCAGGGTTGTTGTGAGCACAGAGGGAAACTTGGAGTTTGTCCATGCTTTGTGAAGGGTAAAACAGGGTTCACATGGAAACTATTGATTTCCAGCTGAGGGAAGGTCATTGGCTGAGCTCTGGCTTGAGAGAGGTGGCGGAAGTTGCCTAAGGCTTCCCAACAAGTTAATATAAACAGAGAAGTTTAACAATAGGGATCATTTTGGTCTGGTCTAGAGGCCAGGTGTCTGAAATCAAGTTACTGATAGGGGGTTGTTCTCAAGACTCCCAGGGAGAATCCTGCCTTGCTTCCTTTTAGCTTCAAGGTGCTCCCAGCAGTCTTTGGTATCTCAGCTTCCATTTAACTTGGTTCCATTCCAAATAAAGTCAAGTTCATCGGGAGGCAGGGTTTCGGCATCGCTTTCTGGAGGGAGCAATTCAGACAATGCTGACCCAGGCCCCTTCTGTCATTTTATGATTGTATATGGCAGCTTCTCAGCTTGGAGGAAAATTGAACTTGAAGGAAGCTTGAACTCCTCCACTGGATTCATAAAGTGAAAAATTACTGTGAAATTGATGGCATCCATCTTATTTCTCTGGCAGGGAAAAACCCAGGCTGGGAATGGACATTCAAGTTAGACTGTCACATGCCTTTATGAACAGTTTCTTGGAGTATGAGAAGTGACAGTGTTCAATGGTACATTCTGGGGGTCAAATTCAATACCATCTGTAAGATAACTCAGATCTAGGTTAATCCCTGACACCCCCAAATTGAAGAATGAAAGAGCAACTGTAGTTGAAAGCACAAGCCAGGGCCTGGGTAGCACATACCTTTACTTCCAGCTTTTGGGAGGCAGAGGCAGGCAGATCTCTTAAGTATGAGGACAGCCTGATCTACAGAGTGAGTTCTAAGACATCCAGAGATACCTAAAGAGAACCTATCTCAAAAACCAACCAACCAACCAACCAATCAATCAACCAACCAAAGCAGAAGCCAAAACTTTGACTGCTCATGGAGGTAATTAAGACTTTCAGGCCTCTAGGCAGGGTGCAGGGCTCCATTGTTCTCCAGGAGGCTTGCATCTGACAGATCTGAATCATATGCAAATCTCTGTTGGTTCTGCCACCGTGGAGTCCTTAGTGCTAGCCCTCAAGTGCCAGACCCTAGCTGATTTAGGTTGTCACCTTGGTATTAATATCACTATCGGACTACTGGTGAGTGGGCTGACCTGTCCACATTGTCCCCCTCTCACTGAGACTTCCTCAGAGTCCCGTCTGATGACCCCATCATCATAGCCTGGTGCTCAGGAACACACAAAAGCATTGACAGGGCTCAAGATTGGGGGGGGGCAATCAATCCTTTTTCTTATTCACAGGACCCTATTTCTGGTAGACATTTCCTCTCCTGAACCCACCAGCCAGCTCCTCCGTAGAGGCATGGCTACCCAGAAAGTGAGGAATAACCTTTTTCCTAGTCCCTTTCTTGGGCCACAGCTGCAACTGCCTGGCTCTGGTCATAGCTCCGTTTGCAGGGAAAGGAAAATGTAGTTGTTTGTTCATCAAACAACCTTGAATAGAAGCTTTCAGAAGGGACCTAACCCAGCTCTGTGGAGCAGCCAACACAGACTGCTGCCAGGTATGTCACCGGCCTCGGAGAAGTTGTCTCTCCTAGCCTTTTCCTCCCAGTAGGCCAGTGACCTTCAGGAGACTGAAGGTGTCTTTCTGTGTGTTTTCTATTACTTGCACTGGGCTGGTTGACTCCAAGGGACCATAGTTGGACTCTGAATTCCAGAAGCCCTTTGCATCAACCACCCACAAATGACTCAGAACCATACAGCAAAGTAGTCCTCAAACATGAGCATGTCAGCATCACCTGGAAGGTTCTTAAAATGGGAGATACTGACCAGCATCTCAGAAACCTCTGCCTCAGTGGTCTAGGGAGGAGAGGGGAGCTTGCATTTTTTCCTTCTCCTCCTCTTTGTCTTCCTCTCCCATGTGTGCCATCTGTGTGCAATCTTGGGTGTTATTTCACATGTTCTGTCCATTTATTTTTTGAGAAGTCCTTCACTAAGTAGGCTAGCCTGTGGTCAATGAGCCCCAGGGATCCACCTATCTCCTACCTCCCTGTACTTGGGAGGCTAGTGGTTAGTGCCAATCTTGAATCTGGTAAGGGCATCAGTCTACTGCAATTGGTTTCAGTGGTGACATTGGAACTATTGACACCTTTGGGAACAACATCACCATAGTACAACACATAGCAAGCTATGTATTTAATGTATTGTTCCACTTTGCCATCTGGTTGGTTGGCTCAAAGCAGGCATGGTGATCTCTGCTATAGAAAGCTGCTCAGGTGGGCTTTCTCAGCATTGATGACAGGGACATGTGTGGCCTTAGGCAAGTGGATAGTAGCAGTAAGGCACCAGGTTGGTCTGGAATTCTGTCAGATCAACATCTAAGGCTTCCACATGTCTGAGAGAAGTAATGATGGATGACTAGCCCCGGTGAGGCAGACAGTTATTACTGTGGGCTGGTGTTCAGCATTGAGGCTTCCCCAACAGATGCCATTGATGGCCTTGGAGGCTCCAGCAAGGCTAAACTAGGGTGGTATGGATGGTGAGGATGAAACTACGGAGCTCAACTCCATCTGTGGAAACCTGTGGTCCGGGAATGGAGACATCCTGCTCTGACTTCTTGCAGTCATCAGCAGAGATGCTCATCAGAGGGTTGTGAACCCAGAGTCTGTTCTCTCACCAAAGCTGTAGAAGCCAAGAAATTCTGAAGCCCTGGACATTGCTCAGAAGTTTGTGGATCCTGTCTAAGGTAGTGTCAGTAATTTCCTTGCCAATGGTGTTATCTCAATGCGTGTAGTCATTGGCAACATTTTTTTTTTTGCCTGTGATGAGCTGCTCAGGATAGAAGAGCTGACAGGAGCCACCAGTTAAAATTTCATCAGTGGGGGGCTAGAGAGATGGCTCAGAGGTTAAGAGCACTGACTGCTCTTCCAGAAGTCCTGAGTTCAATTCCCAGCAACCACACGGTGGCTCACAACCATCCCTTATGAGATCTGGTGCCCTCTGCTACATGGAAGCAGAATGTTGTTATACATAATAAATAAATAAAATCTTAAAAAAAACAAAACCTTCATCAATGACTGTGGGCTTCAAGTCTAAAACGCTTCACCGAGAACATACTAGTATTATGTAACTGCAGAGGGGCTAGGCTAGCTGCCATGTTCTAGGCAGTATAGTTCCCAGCAGGCATTGCAAATCTGGATACAAACCTAGCCAATGGGGATGGATATACATTCACACATGATGGCTAAGGTTAGAAGATGAAGGTGACGGGAGCAGACAATGGTCCCAGTTACCATCTCTGAGAAGAGTCAAGGTGATACACTTGAGAACTTGCCTTAATATTGTTAGGTCCCCTGCCACTGCTCTGGGGCCACACATGTCCAAGTGATCCTAAATACAGAGCCTCAAGACCGCATCCAGGAGATTTTAGTCAAGACATGGTGGGGGGCTCATGAATCTGTCTTTCTATAGCTGTGGGTGCACTAGTCATGGCTGCATACTGTTAAGTCGGTATAACCCAAAGGCACATTTGGAAGGTACCCAGGAGGAAGGTTATGAGACTATGTAGGACAAGGACAGCATCAAGTAGATGGACTTCTCTGGATTGCCTTTGTGGTTGTCTTGGTTTTTGTTTGTTTGTTTGTTTGTTTGGTTATTTATTTATTTATTTGTGGTATTGGGGGTGTTCATCAGCATAGCAGCCGAACGCTTTCCTGCCTAGAAGCTCCTCAGCCCAAGCACCTCTATTTGACAGAAGACATCATGACAGAGCTTGTCACTAGCTGGAAGCTGGGGCTGCCCTTATGCTGGACAGAGGCTAATTTGCTTTTACTAGTGGAAGAGAAGTTATTTGTAGCTGGTGGTCCTGGTCATAGTGTGGGACTTAGCTTGCTTGGCCTGATTAGGGGATGTCCCCCACTTTCCATGAAAGAACAGAATTAGGGTGGAGAGGTATGGTAGAGAGTTCTGTGCTCCTTAAAATTCCTCTCTCGTCCACATGGGTAGAATAATGCAACACCCCTTTGAGACAGAACAGGAATTGAAACCCTAATTAGCATCCAAAACTCTTTGTCCTATTAGGGCACATCTATTTTTTTTTTTTTTTTTTGAAGCAGATCGTCTTTTAACTAGAACAGTGAAGGGCAGCAGTCTCCTGAGGGAGTGCAGACTGTGCAGAGGTGCAGGGGACTTGATGGTTTTTATAGGGCAGGGAAGGGAACTTTGGGGATGGAAGGATCCATATGCAGCCCTGGTCCTCTGCAGCCTCTAAGACTTAGAGACTAAGTGGTAAACACAACAGAAGTTGGTATGTTAAGCTTATCAGGAGTTTCCCCAATCCTAACAGCCCCTAGGTATTATTAAAGTCTAGGACTTCTCAGTCCTCCTGAGGTTTTTCAATTATTGTCTCAGACCCCAAGGACAGATTAAAAACAGGGTGGGATGTATCCTCTAATTTTTAGAGCCGCAGCAGCCAGATAATCGAGTTAGGCTGATGTGAGAATTCTTTAAGGTTTTCCCAGAGCTGGCTAGATGGGGTGACTGATTGGTAAAGAAGTTCCCAGTCCAGCTGTTGTAGCTCCGAATCCTGGGGAAATGCCCAGGGTGGCAAGGAAAGGGATGAGTTGGATGGCTCATTAGTCCCTTTCTCAGGGGTCACCCAAACTGCTGCTGGGTTGTTTGGGGCACAGATCACTCTAGCGGCTTCATAGTTGGAAAAAAAAAAAGGTGATGTAGAAAGGGCAGCAGTTAGGATGTCTCAGAGGGGACCATGATAAAACTGAACAGATGGTACGAATCCAGAACATAAGACAGCCATATGGTAACAGAATGCATCCTGGGAGTGTGTTATGTGAGTGAGATTGCATCTGTAACAGAAAGAAATGAGACTGCCCAGGCATGGTGATCCATGCTGTCTTAGTTAGGGTTTCTATTGCTGTGATAAAAACCATGACCAAGGTAGCTTATAAAAGGAAGCAGTTACCTGGGGGTTTGCTTACATTTTCCATCACATCAGGTCACATGACAGCAGGCAGGCAAGCATGGCAAGGGAGCAGTATCTGAGAGCTCATATCTGATCTACAAGTTGCAGGCAGAAAGAGAGGAAGGAAGACTGGGCTTGGCATGGGCTTTGGAAACCTCAAAGTCCACCCCCAGTGACACACCTTCTCCAACAAGGCCACACTTCCAAACCCTTCCTAAACAGTCCACCAACTGGAAACCAAACATTCAAATATATGACCCTGTGGGGGTCATTTTCACTCGAACCACCACATGTGCCTTTAATCCCAGCAGAGAAAAGATCTCTGTGAGTTTTAGGACAGTCTAGTCTACATAGTGAGTACCAGGATAGCTCGAAATATATATACCAAAGTAAAACAAAACAAAAAGTGAGACGGTTAGTACTATCATAACTCTTATAGATAGTGTAGTTAGGAACATAGAAATAGAACAGTTTTTTCCTTATTGGAAGAAGAGAACAGGCAAGAAAACTGTCTCAAGAGCCCTTTTTCATTGGTGTTAGCAAGACTGATGATATTTGTTACTGTTTCCTGTTATAAGATGTAAGGTCATTAGTTTGGTGGAAGAGCTCTAAACATTTTTCACTGACCAGCATAAGTTCAGAATTGGCCATTAAGGCCATCAGAGTCTCCTCTGTTATAGTTTGTAGGGAACTAATATTAAGAGACAAAGTTAACAAGGAAAACCTTTAACATTTACCCTAAGTTTTGCTTAGTGAAGAGAAAGGTAAACATACAGCTGAGGGCACATCTTGATGAGATGGATAGAGCAGGAGTCTGCCTTTGCCTGGAGTGGTCCTTGCTAAGGCATTGGCTCCAACTGTTGGGAGGATGCTATCCCAACAGGCTGGGTGGTGGATGCAGCTAACAAAGGTGCAGCAACACTTAGAATTGAACATCTAGAATCAAAGAGACAAGGTTGTCTTGCATGTGTTTGGAAATTGTGGCAGTCTCATCCATCAAGGGGTCTTAGCTGTTTGCAGTATTCTGGGAGCTAGGGAAAGGGGGAAAAACTGGGAGCAATTAGCTTCAGCTTCCATCTAGGTCTAAAGGATTGGTAGTAGTCCTCTAAGGTTCTGTGCCAAGTGAAACTTTAAATCTGCCCTTAGCAGAAAATGGAGGGACGAGTCATGTGGCTGATTGAGAATAGCTACCATGAGCCTCATGAAGTTTTGCTATCCTGGGAAGGAGTAGAGACTCAGACTATTATGCAGCTCCCAGATTCAAGGGTTCAATACCAGGAGTCATTATTGTAAGATCTGGGCTCTCACAGTGAAAGGAGCTGGGCCTCAAGAACAAGGCAAACAACTAGATGTCAGGAAAGGGGCTTGAAGACAGGTATATGACCGACACATAGTTCCATAGCTCTGGGCTTAAGCACTTTAAATGACAGGAGCAGGACCATGCCATGGGAACTGGCTTGTGACCCCTGCTGAAATGGGAACCAGGACAGGCTGCCTACCAGCAAGAGGACAGAGGGGGTATCTTTGGGGATCCTGGGACCAGTTGGTACCACTCACCTCTCCACCCTAATGTCTTCCATCCAGGCTCTGCTGAGAAGCCAGCTAGGACTGGACAAGTCATTTGGGAAGTGTCTAAAACCAGAAGAAGTAAATAGCCGGGATCTGGGAGAGCCATTAACTTTTCCACCCTCTGTCCCAGCACCTGGCTTTCCACGGGGGAAATTCATGGGCCGCCTCTGCCTCTTTGACCTCGGTGCCTGGCTGGACCTCCTGACTCCATTGCTTCATCTCAGGCATCAGAAGGCAACTATTCATCAACTCTGTCAAATTTGAATACCCTACCCACCCTCCAGCCTTCCGCCCTCATGAAACCCCAAGTTTCTGAGCAGAGCCTGTGCACATTCCTGTCTGAGAACAGAAGGGGTCGCGATGGGTTCACAATTAATTCCCTGGAGCAGCGTGATGCCAGAAGAATGCAAGGCCCAAACAAGTCTTGTATAACAGCTCAGAGCTGAGGAGCTAGCTGCCTGGAGCTTCCCTGATCAGGAGTAGGACCAACAAGGGTGAGAAGGCAGTCCCTCCACCCTCCTACCTCCCTGAACAGCAGGGTTATGTAAAGCAGCCACAGACTGGTTGGTGCCAAAGATAGACAAATCAAGCCCTAGGAGTATTTCTTTTTCTGGGGCTCAATCCCTGAGAAACCTCTTATTCTTTCCCAGGGCCCCAGAGTACTGACTTCCCCCCCTGCCTCCTACTTCGGTAAGTAGTAATTACTTCTCTAGAGACAGGGAAACAAGTTCATCCGTGTGAAGTTCTCAGAAGCGGCACCTGCAGGCACAGGGGATGGTAGGAGCCAGCCACCAGCACTGCGGCTGTCTACTCCCAACACTACACAATTCTGGTATCTCCGTCTGTCTGGAGCAGCTCTCATCTCAGATCCTGTAGATCCTGGACCCTACATCCACAGTCTCAAAACTTGTGTGTACCTAGATTACCTGCAGCTCCCTGCCCCTGCAGATTGGTTAGAGATTCTGGGTCCAATTTCAGCAATTCTGAATTTTTAACAGGCATTTCTAATGAACCCAAGGCCTGTGATATTGTATGGAACAAGGCCACTTATTTCCCCTTGGGATTTAGGAACATGGTTTTTGCCTTCTTACTCCCATCTCTCAGGATTAGCTGAAGAACCCCATCACTTTACAGAAGCACAGCCAAGGAAGGGATTTGCATGCATTTGCACGGAGTCCAGCATCAGGAAGGGATGTAGGCCATTTAGGGTAACAGAGTACCACTTACAAAGAGCTCCCAAACTTGACTTTTCGTAATCTCAGCTTCCTGCACCAGCCAGAGTGGCACTCAGGGTGGCAGTGAACACTTCCACAACTTATTAAGTTATAAATAACTTCCTTATTTCCCCCTGTTCACTCCAGCAGGTCACCTCCGTTATCGTGGCTGCCTGTGGCCATCAGCCTGCTTTTTCATGCTGCCTAGATCACAGGGCTGCTTTCAAAGGCCGTTTGTTATCTGATCCCGCTTAAACATTCAATACAATACTATAGAAGCACCCACTGCACCCACAAGGGCTTGAGGGAAGTGGTGGAAAGGGAAGAAACACCCAGAGACGGTAACAGAAAAAGGAGATACAAAGTGACGTTCTTTTGAGCTGATGGCAACAGCCACATTCAGTCACTTCTCTTGTTGCTGTAATAACAATTATTAATTATATTATGTTAACAATATAACAATTATATTGCTAAATAGTGTATATTGCCATATAATATAGATGACAACTATATATATACATATATATATATATATATATATATATATGACAATTATATTAGCAATAATGCTTAATATAAACAACTTAAGGGAGGAAAGATTTACTTGGCCTGGCAGACTTACAAGCTTCCATCTGTCATGGCAAGGATAGTGTAGTGGAGAGAGAAGCTTCTGTCATGGTGGCCAGGAAGCAGAGAGAGAATGCCTGCTTTCTCCTTTCCTGCCATTTATTCCATCTGCATCCCAGCTATTCCCCGCCCCACGCACATTCAGACCCACTCTTCCTCTCTCCATTAATCCTCTCTGGAAACTGATGGATTAGTTCAGAGATGTGCTTAATTAACCTCCTAGCCGCTTCTCAGTTCAATCAAGCTATTAACCATTACAGCCACTGAGGCCACACAATCACGAAGGAAATCAACCCCGCTAATGCTATAGCGAGATATGGCCCAAAGTGGTGCCACCGCCACCACTCCCACTCTTTACCAGGGAGTTCTAGCACCTGAGGCCCTGTGAGGCCTGTGAGTGCCCCAGGGAGCTGCTACCACACTTGAAATCCACGTGGAGGTGACACCTAGCGATCACCCCAGTCCAGGAAAGGGAGCGGAGCAGCTGAGCCTGCCTACACGGTAGAGCCAGCCTGGAGAGGCGTCTGCCTGAAGATGCTGCAAGAAGAGCGAGAGGCTCAGGACTCGGCAAGCTCTTATAGCCAGGCACACAGGTACTCTACAGCTCCCTGCCTTCTTTGAAACTCCCTCATGGTCATGAGATTGGAATCTAGCCAGTGGGATATGAGGAGATGCAGGATTTCCAGGTCCAACTCACCATCGCCCTTTGAGATTTTCCCTCCTACTTTGGGAGCCAGGGAACGAAGATGGTGGAGTCACAGAATAGAAAGAGGCTGGATGCCAGCCACTGCCTAGAAGACAGCTGCTTGCCAGTTAAGAAAACCTGAACTTTATGTGAGCAAGAAATAAATACCTCTCATGTTTGAGCCGACCATATTTTTAGGTTTCTTTGTCATAGCAGGTGGTTACATCTTAACTGAGGCTGGGAGTACATAGGGCGTGGAGGACTCCAACCCTGAGAGGCCTTGAGTAAGGGCAAAGGAGGGCACAGAGCAAAGTCAGAAGCCCAAGAAGGGAAACTCTTTCTTCTTAATAGCTTTTATTTATTCTTTGATAATTTCATACAGTAATGAATGTATCCTGACCACACCTACCGTCAATGCCCCATTACCCCAACATGTCCCCTCCCATCTTCATGTACTCTCTCTCTCTTTAAATAAAAAAAAAATTAAAAGTTTGTAACCCACTGAGTCCGGTTAGTGCTACCTGCTGGAACGTCCTGGGTGCCAGTCCTGACTTATCCATTTACAACTTCTCTTCTTGCACTCTTGATTTGCTGTTGCTTCCCCCATTTCTTGCCTAGAGGAAGGCCTCCTACACCTCTCTGAAGAAGAGGCACCTTCCAGAAATGCCAGCCCCAGGGAGGGAGCAGAAACGGGTTCAAACGCTAGCTGACTGGAGGCAGCCGCTTTCATATTTGTAACAATAAATGTTAAGCAAATCAGCCACCTTTCAGGGCTGCTTCTCGGGGGACGTGAGGAGGGGGACTTGCCATCAAGGCCAGGAGCCTTGGCTGAGACTCCATCGGTGTGTATCAAGGGAGAGTTAAAAGCCAGCAAACACTGATCCAAAGGGAAATGGAGCCAAGCAAACTACAAAGTCATTTGTGACCTTGAGAAAAATGGAAGTTAGAACCGAGCCAGCCTCCAGGGGAACCGAGGGGAACAGGAGTTTATTTGCACTGTGCGTGCAAGTCTGCACACTCTAGTGACATGACATTTAAAGGTACAGTGTTCACCAGGCTGGGGTCTTCGGGGCAGCACAGGGCTTCTCTCTTCCCTTCTGGCGACCCACCACTAGGGTATAATAATGACATTCCGGCCTCGTCTAGCCTTTCCTGAAGGAACACTTCCAGAGTTTCAGCTCTGGAGTTTAGTCAGCTCTGAGTCAATGCAAACCACGAGTTCTCTTTACAGAAATGTTCTGACTTTGCATCCCCTGCAGATGCTTTGTCTGCAAACCATGGTACTTCTATATTGATGAACACATTTTAATATTTCTTCTTTGTTTTATTAATAATTCCCTTGTATTTGTCTTCTAGCTTACTAATTTTATTTTCAGCCAAGTCTGATTTTTTTACTTGACCTTTTTTTTCTCATGTTTTAATTTTATTTATTTATTTATTTATTTATTTATTTATTTATTGGTTTTTCGAGACAGCGTTTCTCTGTGTAGCTTTGGAGCCTATCCTGGCACTCCGTCTGGAGACCAGGCTGGCCTCGAACTCACAGAGATCCATCTGCCTCTGCCTCCCGAGTGCTGGGATTAAAGACGTGCACCACCAACGCCCGGCTCATGTTTTAAATTTTAACCATTATTTCTCTCACATATGAAATGTTTGCTTGCTTTTTTCCCCATATATGCCTGATCATTTTTGGGTAATATGGTATTGTGCTCATATTTGTCATTCCATTGTTTTGAGTATATCTAAACATTTAGTACAATGTGACTTTATGATCTCTACCTAAAAATTTCTTTTTTAAAAATTTGGTGACAGAGTTTTCTTTTATTGTGTTTCAATATCATAGCTGCTTACCACATATCTTCTTCATTAAAAAATCTAGATTAGCAGTTTTTAAAATGTGGTATTTTTATTATTTGATTTTCATGTGTTTTGGTTGTATCTAGCCCCTCTTCTGCCCTCCAACCCCTCACAGACTCCTGATCAAGTCCTCCCCAGACTCATGACTACTTTGCTTTCTGTGCCCTCTGTGCTGTCCATATGCACATGGGTGCCAGGCCACCCACGGGAGCATAGGCAGCTACCCAGGGCCCTGCCTCTGAAGAAAACGGATTCTCCTTCACCTCAATGGTCAATAGCTCCTATTTAGGACTGGGTCCTCATGAAGAGCTCTCCAGCCCATTTAATACCTAAAGCCCTTGCAGGGTGTGGAGCTAAGTTGGCAATGGAAGTTTGTTTCTTTGGTATTTGGTAATCTTTGATAATGGGCTTATATTTGGTTGATTTTATTCTTTGAAAATCCCAGCAAAGATAGGTCTGAAGAGATTTCTCAGTGGTTAGAATACTTATTCTTACAGAAGATCTGTGTTCAATTCCCAGCAGTTCTAAAAAGAGATAAATCTAAAGAAAAAAAATTAAAAATTACAGCACACTAGAGTGAAAATGCTTCCTTCTGCTGCTGGCGAGGGATGTCCTGACCAGTGACTACCTTTTCCCCAAGTGAGTCCTTGGTGTACCTTCAAAGTCTGGGGTTCAGCTCCTCTAAACTGCAGATTCCCAAGATTTAGTCTCTTAGGAGACTGCATGCACAATTCAGAGATCCTTTATCTTAGTCATTGAAAACAGACATTTCCCTCAGTTCTCACTTCATTCTTATAAAAGAGCTCAGGTCTGCTTTGGAGGAAGGGCTTGGGTCTCGTCTGTGAGCCAAGTGGGCCGACAGGTTACCCCACCTGAGTGCAAAGAGGGGCATCAACATGTTCGGAGGCAGAGGCGGTGAGCAGCTGGAGAGGAGCAAGGGAAGCTGGGAGTGTGTGATGCCCTGTTTCTTCCCTCTGCTTCAGCCCGATGATGGGATTCTGCCCTTACACGAAGTCAGCCGCCCTTAGCATAAAGAAAAACGCAAATCTTCGGTCGTTTTCTGTTGCTCATAGGAGTTGGGAAAACATAGTGAATCTCAAAAAAGGAATACATTTGGGAGGGTATATTTTTGTTTTGTTTTGAGTCCTTTCTTCAAAGCCTTTTACTTCCTCTATTTTTAGAGCATGATGGCATTCTCTAAGAGTTCCTCCAGGCTTTTGCTGGATCATGTCTACGTATCAAGACACAGACAGCAGGACTCATGCAGAGGCACACATTCAGACACATATGCATCTCGGAAATGGCGCATGCGCACACACATGCACACATATGCACACACACATACACACACACACACACACACACACACACACACACACACACACACACGATTTGTGTACATCAGAGTTCACATTAGAACAAATAGTGACCAATATGAAAAGCCATATCTGCAGTGTCCATACATGTTCATTGGTGCACAGCATATTTATGTGAACTTAATCCACTACCAGGTTTAGGGTAGGAAAGGGAATCATGTTTTCAGGGAGGATTGGAAACCTAGCTGAATTCCTAGACTAGGTTAGGAATGCTAGGTTCTGTATGGTGACCAGAGAATAATACACCCAGGGCTTAGAAAGGGGCAGGTTCCTGAGGCCACTGGGCTGCTGTCATTTTAACTGACCACTGGCACTCAAGTGAAATGACCAGATTTGGATGGGGGCTGTTCCAGCTCAGGGCAGAAGACCCTTGAACATGGACCTTGGAAGGGCACATGGAGGTGAGGCACTGAGCATTGTGGGTGGAGAGGTTAGTGGTTCCACCATGAAGCAAGTGTCCAGGAGCTGTAAGTTTACCTGAAACTGGGGCCAAGCACAGCCAGGTGCTGCTTCTGACCTCAAGGGAGCGAGGAGGGTGGTGCAGACACAGTTGGGCCTGTGGTAGGAGATGGGAGGGCAGGAAGCAGAAGAGTCTGATCTATACACTTTCTCTTTGTGCAAGCCAGACGCATAAGTTACCTTTTTAAGTTTTTTTTTCCAGCTGGAACGCACTTCACAGCTGCCCTGTTTACTTACTCACCATCTGCGCTCCTCAGAAACAGTTTTGTTCCTGTGGAAAAGGAAGCCAGGCCAGGTTGGACAAATATTTCCTCAGCCGGCTCCTTAGCCTCTCTGTCTGAGGGAGACCATCTGGCCACGGTGTCCTTTAAGCAAAGGCATAGAGAGGATGCCTAGGGCAGATTCTAGAGGATGTGGTCACATTAACTGACCTCCCCCAGGCCCCTGTTGTCCAGCATGGCTGTTTAGCATCCGGGTTCAGAGAATAGGGAGCTGGGTGCTGGCTTCTATGGCCTGGGGAAGACACCCTCAGTGATCCTCTGTTCATGACATTGCCGTTAGGCCCATAACCTCAAGAGCACAGGTACACAGAAAATACAAAATAACTAACAAGTAGTCAGTTTTGAGCAGCCAGTGCCCTTGTTTTTAGTGTGAGGTAATGGTTAGTTTATGTCATTTAATTTCAAATGATGTATGTCTTTAACAACCAGCTCACAAAGTTCTGGAAAAATTAACAGTCAGCTCTTGTGAGCCAGTATGGACTGACTCCAGTGCTCCATGGCCACAGTCCCTCCTTAGCCTCCAGAATGAATGTGTCCATGTTAAGTCACTTGCATTAGTTGCCAAGGCCACATCACCAAAGGAGGGTTGGAGAAGGCTTTGTGTCTTTAAGATCTTGTCTTCAGAGGGCAGAATAGACACCTGCTCGGGCAAGACCAAAGCTAGAGCAACACTCTGTAGTTTTTCCTTCTTTCGCCAACCATGAATACTTGACCACAACAGCTGGACATGCAGGTCGGCCATTCCCCTTGGCCAGCTGCTTCTCACTGTGTATGCTTCAGTTCATGTTGTCAAAATCGCCGCTCAGTGGCCAGCCTTATCCACTTAGGCCTCCGGCTCTAAGGAAGGATTCTCTGCTCTTTTAGCCAGAGCACACTAGAGTGTGTGTGGCCTGGTTTCCCGCAATCTTCCTGGACTTCATTTGAAGACATGGGTACTTTGTGTCTCTCCAAAACTCTGACCTGAGAAAGAAAACAATTTCCCTGACTGAGGCTGAGGGAGGCTGTACATCCTTCCCTGATCCCTGACCATCTGAACAATTGATAGATTTACCAAAAGCATCAAATCCGGTTAGTGGAGATTTATAGCGAAGAGAGGACTAGGGCACTGGAAGCGGTGTAGCACTCCCACTGGCACTACGGCTTAGGGCATGTTTTCTAGCCCCAGCACCTTATGAGGGGTGCATCAAGTATGCCAGGGCAGGAGGGTAAGAACAGACAGAAATTATAAGGGTCAAGGGTGGGGAAGGGGATGAATGTGTTGATAGACTTGTTTCTTCCATTTTAGGGTTGTCTGCGGTAACTACCGATAAGCTAGACGCATGCCCACAGTTTTTCATTCCTGTCAGGATCTTTGACAGTCATGTCCTTCCTAACCCAGCGTGGATTCTCTGGCCTGTCCAGACACCCACCTTCTTGTTCTTATCCTCTTCCAACATATTATCTGAAATCCCTAACGAATAGATACAGCTTTCTGTCTGTCTGCTCTATACCATTCTCAAGCAAGCAGACCTAGCTACGGGAAAGTCCACTGCATCCCTAGATGCAAGATGATGCATCTCTACGGTGCCCAGAACTCCCAGTCAATCCCACACACATGCTTCCCAGATCCCAACTGAACAGCCCCAACTCTCATGGTGGCAGGTACCTTCTTTACTGTATATTGGATGAGCCCATTGCCACCTGTCCACTCAACATCTCTAGCTCTGAATCTGCCCCCCCCCCCGACTACTGAGATGTCAGTAATTACTTTTATCCTGGACCCAAACTCCACATTTTTTAGACTATTAAAGCTGCAGGGGATCTGGAAGGACAGCATCTCATGTATGCTCCCACCCCGGGCTGTGTCCGTAAAGGACAGGGAAGGCCTTACTCAGCTTGTACCATCACAGCAACATCGATGTCTGTCCTCCCACGCAGGGTTAAAGCTCATCTTCTCCCCTCCTTGAGAGCCTTGCATGGGTTTCTCAGTGATGCCCCTCTGGCTTCCAGATGACTGCTTTCTTGATGTAGACCTTGTCCTTATGGCCCACTCATCTGGTTAGGCCCATGGTCTCTCATGTGTCTGTTGGGAGTCACGTCTAAAACCAGGAACATGCGAGGTCAGTAACGGCCTGGGGCAAGAGCCTTTGGGGAGCTGCAATTTCAGATACTGGGAACCTGACCTTTCCCCCACTTAAAGGGCTGTGGTTATCAGTCACAAGGCCACTGACCACTAAGTCTGTAGTTCACTTATAGTAACAACTTGACATATCCTGTGTTGTGTTGTAATCAGTTAGCTTCCTGTTGACAGGGTCCAATTATATGATAGTTTTCTGTTAAATCTGTTCTATTTCTTCCCTGTGAACTATACATAAGGTGTTGTGTTTATTAATAGGGTTGTTTGGCATAACCATCAGCTTATGCAAGAATTTCTGGTCCCAACTTTTCTGTCTTCTTGGTTTGCTCATCCCAGTTCTCCCCATAAGGTTGACATGTCCACTGTCAAATGGATTTTTTTAAAAGAGGATTTATTTCTAATTACATGCATTGTGCAAATGAGTAGGTGTCCATAGGAAGCAGAAGAAGGTGTCAGATTCCCTGGAATTGTAGTTACAGACAGTTGTGAGCTGCCTGACATGGGTGCTGGGAACCAGACTTGGGTCCTTTGCTGGAGCAGTATGCACTCTTAACCAATTAGTCATCTCTCTAGGTCCTGGACACTGGATTGTTTGCGGTAAGCCTGGGCTCTATGAGGTTTATGAATTCTTGATCTTTCCCTCTCCACCTCCCTAGTGCTGGGGTCACAAGTGTGCACCACCACACCTGACTTACACATCAGGGGTTTAAGATTTTCCATACTGCCACGTACAGCTTCCATTCATTTTTCTTTGATTTCTGAGGTCTTGCAATGTGGCCCAAGGTTGAACTCACAACACTCCCACCTCAGCTTCCTGGGTGCTGAGTGCGGAGTGCTGGGATTACAGACCCACACCTGCTTTAAACTGCTGTACAAGATACACCGCGTGTCTTCTTGTTACTGAACAATTGAGTTGCTCATTTTCACCACAAAAGGCGTTGCTCAAATGAAGTACATTTCCATCATGTGAATTTCCTTAGGATCTAGTTGAATAGGATTCCCGCATCTTGAACTCACTACACACTGCCAAATGATTATTCCAGAATATGTTTTTTTTTGTTTTGTTTTTGCAGTTATGTCTCAACCAGGGGTGAATAAGTTCACTGCCTTGCCATTGTCAAACCTTAAAAAGTGCAGTGTGATGGGAATTTGCGTGTTGCTGACTTCTGGGAAAGCTGGGGATCTTTCACAAATACATAGACATGCCCTTTCTTTTGTGAATAGGTTGTTTATATTGTTTATTTGTCTTCTGGGCTTATATTTGTCTTAATAATTAAGAGGTTTTTTAAAATTATGTGTTCAGATCCTTTGTTCAGTTATAAATGATTTCTCTTTTTTGTGTAGTGTTGTCTTTTGATTTGCTGTATTTTTGCCATACAGATTATAATCTTAAAACAATTAAGTTGATTATTTTTTTATGGCTTACAGTTTCCAATTGTATGCATTTCCGGTATTACTTAAAAAATTTCTTCCCAATATGAAAGACATAAAGACATGTCCATATTTCCTCCTAAAAGTTTGGCTGTGGAAGCAGTTAAGTGTCTATTCCACCTGGAATGTATTTTTGTGAGTGCTATAATTTTATTTTTTCCATCTGGTTGCTGACTTGTGCCCGCGTCATTTCCAGCAGCATTCACTCAGAACCCCACCTCTGCTGCTAGTCAGGCTTCTACATCCTTGCGAGTCTGTTTCTGAGTTCTCAATCTGTTCCTTCAGACCCTTTGTCTCTCCTGTAGGAGCAGCCAAGTCTTCATTGTGGAAGATTTCACATGTTCTGGTGGGACTTCCTTCCTCTGTCATGGCTGCGTTGATGCTTTGCCTTTCTGTATTCACCTATGATCAGCCAATCAGCTTTTGTTTGTAAACATTTAAAACGATGGCAATACGCAATAATTGCACATTTCAAACACACAGTTGATAAGTTTTGACAAATGTCTGTACCCACATAAGGTCAGTGGCATCACCAAATGTTGAACTTACTGGTGGCAGACAGGCTGTGAGATGGAGTCCAGTCATCCCCATTTCCAGCTGTCTGTCCTTGTGTGGGTGGGAACTGTGACCTGCTTCTCATCAAAAGAACACTTTATGACAAGGATGCTGGGATATCATGTTCATGGCTGTGCCACATAAGACTGTTTTCCATTTTTCTGTACATTCTCCTTTGCTGGTTTTGGGTAAAGCACGTTGCTGTGTTGTGAACTGCCCCAAGCAGATGTCTATGTAGAGGGCAGCCTCCAGCAAATAATCAATAAGAAACTGAGGCTCCAGATCCAACAACTCACAAGGGTCTGAACCTCACCAACAGTCAGATAGCCTTGGAAAAAAAGACCCTTTCCCAGTCAGGTCATGAGATGAGTCTGTAGCCCCAGGCAGCACCATGGCTGTACCCAGACAGAGAGCATGAATCAGGAAGCCATTCTGTACTCCTAATCCACAG